>NC_140169.1:107212691-107220191 GCF_963971535.1 Notolepis coatsorum | reverse complement strand
AGGGGGAAGGCTAAGAGAATCATCAAGGACTCCAGTCACCCGAACAACTGCCTCTTTGAACTGCTGCGGTCAGGCAAGCGATACCGGAGTCTTAAGGCGAGCACAGAAAGACTCAGAAGAAGCTTCTATCCCCAGGCCATCAGGCTGCTCATTGCTCAACGAACAATAAACACTATGCAACAACCATCAAATGCACACAGCACACACATCCACACGCACACACTCACTTTAAACAAACAACTCACTGCAGCACCCACTTTACACACTTTAGAACACCTAAACACACTTTACACTTTATATTTATTGGTAAAGGATTTGCACTACAACTCGTACACCTTACTGTAAATTGTACCTAAATTGTACCTCATCCCATTTCTGCTCTGCACTATATAGTATTGTATATTAGTACATTGCATAGTATATTGTATATTGTATCGTAACTCAGTTACTTCTATTCTGCATCGAACAATGTACATATGTCTATACTGAACACTGTGACCTCTATTTTTACTTCTATTTTACATGCTATACTATTTCATACTTATCTTGTCTAACAGTCTCTGGAGCGAAACAGTAAGAAGCATTTTGTATAAAAGTATTCTGTACTTCTGTATGACAACTATTCGCCCAAGTAGCCCAGCCCCTGCATGCCCTGATGGGGAAAGAAAAAAAGGGGTTTGTTAAAGCACGGGCCGAGGCATTCAAGTGGACTCCCCAGTGCCAAGAGGCTTTCGACCACCTGCGGGAGTGCCTCATGAAGCCCCCAGTGTTGGCCTACCCGGACCTCCGACTTCCCTTCATCGTGACCACCGACGGGAGCTACTTGGGGCTGGGGGCAGTGTTGAGCCAGAAGCAAGAGGGCGTGGAGCGCGTCATTGCTTTCGCAAGCAGAGGCATACAAGGGTCGGAGAGGAACGACCAGAACTACAGCGCGTTCAAGCTGGAGCTCCTCGCCCTGAAGTGGGCGATCACAGAAAAGTTCAGAGACCTCCTGCTATACGCTCAGTTCACCGTGGTCACCGACCACAACCCGCTGAGGTACCTGGGCACGGCCAATCTGGGGGCAGTGGAGCAGCGTTGGAACACTCAGCTGGCTGAGTATGATTTCGTGGTCCACTACAAGCCCGGCTGGCTCAACCAGAACGCCGACGCCCTGTCACGCATGCCGATGAGGCCAGAACTGGAAGTGGAGGACACCAAGAAGGACTTCCTCACGATCACGGCACCTATACCGTACTCGACGGGCACCCATACTTGGCTGGTCCCCGAGGAACGGGCCGTCCCATGATGCGGCGGAGCTATTACTGGGTCGGGATGGCCGAAGAGGTGAAGAGCTGGGTGCAGCGGTGCAAGCGGTGTGCACTGGCCCGGGACGTATTCCCGAAGGCACAGGCCCAGATGACCTGCACCAACATAACGGCGCCCATGGAAGTCCTAGCCATGGACTTCACCCTACTAGAGATGTCGGCGGGCGGGTATGATAACGTATTTGTATTGCCAGATATGTTCACTCAGTTCACCATCGCCATCCCGACCCGATGAGATCGCGGAGCTCATCTGAATCAGACGTGTGGGGTGTCTTCGTTTACCCTCGAGAACCGCACCCTAGGGCGTGTAACCCACCCAGGGCCCCGCGGGTCGTCGCTGAACAAGCGCCGAACGAGGGAGGAGAGGTAGAGTTGGTCCCCTCAGGAGAGGACGACGAGGACGGCGAAAACGGCGGAGACAGGGGCGAGGAGGGCGCCGCTGGCGGCCCCTCAGAGGCCTCGGAGGGCGAAGCCGTGGCAGATGACCTGCCAGCAGGGACGGACGAATCTGACACGGAGTCAGACGCGAGGGGGGTTGAGCGAACCCGGCCCCAGAGGAGCACCAGAGGTCGGCTACCCGCTCGGTATCGCCAGGACTATGTGCTGAAGAGTGTGTTTGTGGAACAATGTGTACAATTAATGAAACAATGTGTGAAACTGTTGGTCTAAGGACCGTTTTCATGTGATTAAACTGGTTTCATTGAAGTAACTTGCAGAGGACTTGGCAAGTTTAAAGTGGGGGGAAATGTAGCATCCTGAATATTCTGCTAAGTATTCAGAAGTGCTGACTAACTGTTACTTCCCCTGTGTGTGTATAAAGTGTGATAAACAGTGTTCCTTTTGATATCTCGCCCAGACTACTAATGATGCGAGGTGCTACTCTTTCTCCGGCTTCGATATGGATCACTAACATAACATTGAAGCATCTTTCTCCCTTTCTGGAGTGGTCCTATAGTGGGATCAGTTGCGGTTGCCAGCAGGGGGCAGTGGTGGCAGTGGTGGCAGGTGGAGCGGAGGAGAGAGAAGCAACGAGCAAGAGATGATTACCTGGAGGGCGGAGCACCAGGAAGTTCTCTTTGACAGTAAACTTGGACATGAACGGTCGCAACGGGCGTGTGCTCAGGAAGAGCCCCGTTGGAAGAGTGATGTTGAAGAGCCCCGTTGGAGAGCAATGGGTGATAGAGAGTACTTGCTAGATAACGTGTTATCCTAGAAGTACAAGCGATAGTGAAGTGTGTGAGTAAGCGATACGGAAAAAAGGACCAACGTCCATAGATAACGTGTTATAGTAGCAGTGTGTGCGGTGTATTACCATGCTGCTAACGGCTATATCGACTCAAGTATACTACCGGGCGCACGGCGCTGAAGACCGGTGGTGCATACAGCCACGTTGCGTTAGTAGTACAGACGATAGCAGGAGGGTTCACAAAGACCCACAGTTTAGCTGTGTTTAAGGTAGCCAAACAGTTTAGAGCGCGCCAGCCCAGACAGCAGCCCGCAGTGGACGTCTCATCAACGCCGCAGAGGACACCTCTCCCCACCAGCAGAGGTCGCCACAACACAGCACGCTCCTCCAGTTTCACCACTGCCCATGCTGTCTACCCCAGCCCGCTGGCTGTGCTCGCGGGATCGCCCGACGCCATCTTGTCACCTGGACGAGAGGTGATGAGAGTGGGTCCGCTATCTTGGCTAAGTACAACGGTACCTCGTGTGCCCACCACAGTATCCATTCGAGCGAACATTAACGACCAGTGTCTAGGGGTACCCCAAACATTATAAGCCGGCTTTAGAGTAGGTTTTATTTGGTAACGTGGGCCCACATTTAAATGATTTCTTTTGTATTTGTGCATTACTGTGACGTTCTTGAATTCCCATTGAACTACTTACCTTGTGCCTGGGTCTCCCCTAATCCAAGCGGGGTTTATTATTAATGTATTGAGCACGAGGTGCCTATGTTGGGAATAGTGTTCCCCTACAATACAAGTGAGAGCACCCGGTGCCGTTTATGAATACATGCCATATGAACCACATAAAGTACAACTTGTAACTGATAATTGACCAGGCTTATATAAAGTAGATGTAAATGGGAGATCTATTTCTGATCATATGCTAATCTTGTGACCGGATAAATACTTGTGACTGGTATAATTATTTAACCCTTCCACCTGAAGTGACAAGGGTCTATGGTTCTGATATAAAGAACCAGCTTAAGCTACTCTGCGTTGTGTGTTTGTCCGTTACTAATTCCCTTGTACTTTCAAAGACCAGGAAATGGCCTTATATCGACGGCGGAGAGACGGCGGTTGAAATGAAGAGAGGAGAGTTTGCTAAAGTCCACTTTTTATTTCACAAGCAAAAGTGAAATAACAAAAGGCTTGAATGAAAAATGGTGCAATGAAACAATAGATTCCCGAGACTGTGCCCTCAGACCTTGTTCCAGACTAATTCGCTACAAGCAAAGTATCTTGTCTCGTCTCCTCGCTGGTTCGCTGGTTCCGTCTTCGCTCGTCGTCATTCACGTCCAGTAGGGGGAAAAACATGCGTCCGTCGTTTGTGTTCGGTCTGTCTCTACTCTCTCAAACTGCTCGTTTTAACGCGTTTACTCCTCCCCTAGTTTTACGTCAGATGGGAGGATTTCTTAAGAAGAGAAAGAGCTTCTGATTGGATGAGACTCTGTAGCGGCCCTTTTGAGGCTCGTCTACACCGGATATTCCCTTATGAGGGCATATCTTTGCTGGCTGTAAATAGACTGAATCTTGATTTAGAGAATTCTTCAGTTTCACGTTTAAATGTATCTGGCAAATTAGATTTATCAAGTTATCAATCAAAAGTAATGTTTATTTTGCTTAAACATCTAATTTAGTCTTTCTGCTATTTATTATTTTCTATGTAAGAATCTCCTTTATACCTGATTTTGCTGACTGTTTTTTAGATTTACCAACTATAGTTTAACAAATACTTTATCCTTAAATTAAAGTATTTACTCTCCAACTATCTAGGTCTGATATGTTTAACTATATTTTTGTCCAAAAGTATTTTCCTCCCTGTTCCTGTGAACAGGAGGAGTTTCACCGGCCATTTTAGGGCCGGCTTTAGTCACCTGAATGTTGGGAAACCGGTCTTTGAAATAGATAACAGCTGGGTGTTGTCACCATGCCTGGGGGTCTGTTTAGAGAATGAGATTACCTTATTTGGCTAGATGTAAATAGTGTCTCCTGTGTGACCGAACGGTCTATTGCCCCAACTGCTTTGTGACACTTGAATTTAAATCTGTTCAAGGGAGATGTTATCAATGGTTGAATAGAAACTTGGACGCTTGCCTCATCCCCCCCAAGCTAAGACCTCTCTCTTCAAACCATTTGGCTGGGGGCTCCAAAAGTCTATTGTTTGAATGTTTACAGGGAAGGGGGAAGTTTAGTCATCTTAAAGGGGAACTCCAACATTTTGGGAAATTAGCTTATTTAACATCTTCCCTGGAGTTAGACAAGAAGATACATACCTTTTTTGTCTCTGTGCGTGCATTTTAGCTTTGGGAATAGACGCTCCGTTAGCATAGCTTAGCTTCATCACTGGAAGTGAGTAGGGGCCGGAGCCTTACAGTGCCTTACAGTGTATTGCAAGGTCTGACATTGACCAAACTTGATATGCATGACCTTGGTGGGCTCTAGGTCAACTCCTGAAAAGGGGGTCAATGTCAGACCTTGCAATCAAAAGTTAGGGGGCACACTGAAATTATGGCAAGGGTTATTAGCCCCCTAACGTTTGATTGCAAAGTCTGACATTGACCCCCTTTTCAGGAGTTGACCTAGAGCCCACCAAGGTCATGCATATCAAGTTTGGTCAATGTCAGACCTTGCAATACACTGTAAGGCACTGTAAGGCTCCGGCCCCTACTCACTTCCAGTGATGAAGCTAAGATATGCTAACGGAGCGTCTATTCCCAAAGCTAAAATGCACGCACAGAGACAAAAAAGGTATGTATCTTCTTGTCTAACTCCAGGGAAGATGTTAAATAAGCTAATTTCCCAAAATGTTGGAGTTTTCCTCATCTTAAACCTGTATTTAAATCTAAGGGGTTTCATTCTCCCCCACCTCTGGTTCTCCAGAGAAACAGGCCCCACAGTATTGGCCATGACCAGCCTTTTAGTCTAATGGTGAATGTGTCCAACACTTTTATTATCTGTGCTGACTTTAGAAGTCCAATTTGTACTTATCCTTAGTTTAGAACACCTGTATCTTAATAAACTATTTTAGGGAGAACATAGAGACTATCTAAAATGTGTGTGCATTGGTCCTTACCAAGTTCAACCTCTTTTTGGGGCCGATGACCTTTGGGACTCAAGCTTCAACCAACACACTCATATTTCCATAATGGTTGGACAGTTTGGACTGAGAAATCCACCACACACCCCATTCGCAGCATATTCATTGAGGGTCTATACAGGTGGTCAAGGAAGGGTACTGCTTAAAGGGAAGCCCAATATAACTATTGAACTGACAGTCACCGGGTGTGGGAGGGCTGACGGAGGTACTGGGGGAAGTGAGAGTGTGTGGGGAGCTACTGCTGACCGCCTTGGAAGGCGAGGAAGACCAGAGTACCACCCCCCAGGTTAGTAAATCCTGGGCCCCATCCACTCCTGCTGCACGCCCTCCAGAACGACATTCCAGGCCAAAGACGGGGGTACAGATAGATCCAACTCTATTGTATCCTGCTACCAGGTGGCTGTGTATCACTACTCCCATAAGCAGGGATAATCCACCCTTCTACATTATTATTATTATTATTATTATTATTATTATTATTATTATTATTATTATTATTATTATTATTATTATTATTATTATTATTATTATTATTATTATTATTATTATTATTATTATTATTATTATTATTATTATTATTATTATTATTTATTTTTTTGTTTAATCTGTGGATTGTTTGTTTTTTTCTATATGGTATGAATGATTATTTTGTGTAAATTAGGTTGTACGCCGACCATCAAGTAATACTTTAGTTTTAGTTTAGGAATAGGGGGCAGGTAACTATAGGAATTCTTCTTCTTCCTGCTCCTTTTGCCCATGGTAGAACGTTATTTATGATTTTGTATGAAAACTGTATGATTGAATTGCTTCCATGTGGCAAATAAAAACTCTGAATCTGAATGTAAGAGGAAAGTTTACCTATAGGGCTTTAAAAATAAACAAATACCTAGTTATACCTTTCAACCAGAGAAGGCCATCCAACCTTTTAATAAAGAACACAGTGGTGGGTATCATATCTGTCACCAGTAATACATCTGAGGGCAGAATGGTAGACCGAGTCCAGAGGTTTAAGAGTTGAAGCTGCCGTGTGCCTATAAATCACACCACCATCAGGCACGTGCACACATAGAGCCCAAGGGGTGCTTGAGCACCTGCCTTTTTTTTTGTTACGTATATAGACTGCCCTTCCAACTGAAAATGTCAGGATAGAATCAAAATATTAGGTAAAGAAAGAGAGATGCCCCATATTCCATTGCAGTTTGCACGGCCTCCTCAGCGTGCCTCTCCGCGGACCTATATATTTTATGCATAGCGTGGGTGGTGATGATGATGATGATGATAGAAACCGTTGTGGCCCATACAGTTGAATGCTGGTATTACACTCACTGAGGGACACGAAGAAGTCAAGTCCGATGGGATTTGGGAATCTCAAATACAAATCGGGATTGGAATAAAAAATACATTTATATTAAAAATACAGAATATACAGCACTTCTTGGGGTCTGTAGGGTAAGCACTTATTCCCTCCCCTCTGAACATTTATGGAGATGTATGGGCCTTTTAAGTCAGTGATAAAAGTGTCTTTCAAGGATAAGTGAGCTCCTGCACTGATTATTATAGTTAAATATTCAATATTTGATCACCAAAACCCCCCAAAAAACATAAAAAGGGGGCCCCCGCCCGAAAAGGGCCCTTAAAAATCGGGCTTGTGCGCTACGCACGCTCGGTTAAAACACACACAAGTATAGTGCCTTTTTCAGCCTTTGAGCACCTGCCCCTCTAAAGTCCTGTGCATGTCCCTGACCACCATAGTCCAAAATTTATAAGAAAACAGCTTCAACAATCCTCTACTAATCACAGAAAAGATGGATCTATTTCTGTACAAGAAGCCAATTTTCTGTCGCAGCTTGGAAGCAAGAATATCCACATG
>NC_140169.1:107075191-107205191 GCF_963971535.1 Notolepis coatsorum | reverse complement strand
GGTCTGGGAGACTGGAGGCTATCACGTGCTTCCTCCGACACACGTCCAGCCAATCAACCGCTTCTTTTCACCTGGCAGCGCGGATTCTCATTGAGAGGGCGTAGCGTGTGGAAGGATCACACTATCCCACTCAAGTCCTATCCGCGCTTAGCAGGCGCCCCGACCAAACTGTAGGAGTCGCTGTTTACAACGACCCGGACCCACCCCGCCAGCTTCTACCACCCTCTAATACTGCCAATTGTATTAGTGTGAACGGCCAGCCAAGCTGGTGACAACCCCGGAGCTGTGAGCTGGATTCGAACAGGCAAATCTAGCCGCTCCGGGGTTTGGTGACAAACGCAATCTCCGTTACGCCACCTGACCTGCGACTGTACATTGTAACATTAACACAGCCCAGCTGTCAACTGTACTTTGTAATGCTATGTTATTTTGGGCATTCATAACATTATTTCGCGCTACTGTACATTGTAATGTTAACACAGCCCAGCTGTCAACTGTACTTTGTAATGTTATGTTATTTCGGGCATTCATAACGTTATTTCGCGCGACTGTACATTGTAACATTAACACAGCCCAGCTGTCAACTGTACTTTGTAACTTTATGTTATTTCGGGCATTCATAACGTTATTTCGCGCGACTGTACATTGTAACGTTAACACAGCCCAGCTGTCAACTGTACTTTGTAACGTTATGTTATTTCGGGCGTTTTATTCATAACAAACATTGACGCGATTCCACCAACACATATGTAATATTTATAGGTTTTGCTCACAGACAGATAGATAAATAAATAAACATCACGGTTATCTACCTCAACAACTGCATGTACTGTAGAAATGTATGTTTCAGTGCAGATAAAGGTACAAAATAACCTCTAAAACACTGCTAGAATACACAAGCAGTTAGGGTGCGCTGTGTTAACGTTACAGTTAATGTACAGTCGCGCGAAATAACATAATAACGTTATGGCGTTATGAGTGAATCTGGTCCTCGTTTGGATAATATGTAAAGTACAGTTGACAGCTGCGTTGTGTTAACGTTACAATGTACAGCGAAATAACGTTATGGCATTATGGGTGAATCTGGTCCTCGTTTGGATAATATGTATTCCATTTCCGCGTGTGAGTGGCAAAAAAGAAAATGCGCATTGGATTGCGTTCCGGGGCTAATCAGGCGAATGAGGAAGCACTCTTGGGCTGGCTTTAATATAGACGCTGCCTGGATTCAGTCCCTGGATTGCACATTCCTTGGACACGACCACTCAAAAACAGTATTTTGCAATTCAGGGCCTGGCTATGCTGGCGCCTCCAGGGCTCTGGTTGGAATTGGTCAGCTATTGAGTTTAACCAGATCAATCAGCTATTGCGTTTAACCAGATCAATCAGCTATTGCATTTAACCAGATCAATCAGCTATTGCGTAATACTGGACAACTATGACCATGTTGGTTGTTCACAACATATGACTGGTTGAGAGATGAACAAATCATTAAAGGAACACGGCAACATTATGGAAGATGCGCTTAGCGACTTCTCCAGAGTCAGACAAGAAGATGTGCATTCAGTAGAAAAGCTATCCGGCTGCAAGCTAGCCTAGCTTAGCACAAATTAATAGAAGCCGATATGGATCAGCTAGCTTAGCTGTTGGCCAAAAACACAGAGTTTTAAGCTCGGCTAGCTGATCCGTATCCACCATTCATTATTCCCATAATGTTGGTTTGCTCCTTTAAGGACTCCCTCTTCAGCAGTGTCTTTGTCGGTGGAATAATGAGGTAAAACAGGAGGCCGTATGATGAGTATCAGCCCAATTAAAAATATTACATAATGAGGGATATGAATATAGAAGAGAAGAGCCATCCTCTGTCTGGAGATCACTGTCTGGATCTCCCCAAGAACCGAGCAGCGGACCAGGTAGCCTCTTTGCCTCCGGGACTCAAACAGGGAGCATCACCCATGTGAGTCCCTTTCATCGCCAAGGGGTGACAGTCAGACAGAGTTATATTATATTATTATATTATTAGTGCAGCTTGCAGAGTGACCCAGGCTGTAGCATTCATCAGCTGATGATTAGAAGCAGGCATCTTACTGATTGGGAAGATGTAATGATGTGAAGCCTCCCCACCTGGCTGCCTCCACCTGGTGACCTCTGACATCATGTGGTCAAAGAGAACAGCCATGTGCCCTGAATGGATCTTTACGTGCAAGTGTAGCAGAATTATGAATGTCATCAAGTTACACATTGAGAGCTTGGAGTTTCTATTCTGTTCCATTCCACTCGACTGCAAAACCAAGGATCCTCTTAACGTATAAACATGTAACAGACCATGGACTACCATTGAGAACATTTGATTCTGAAAAATTATTTTGATATACAGTATGTTGTTGGAATGCTACAATACTGTTTAGAGGGGAGGCTGTTAAAAGCAGTGTTCTGGCACATCTCATTGTGCTTATGTAGCCAGTGTGTTACCTATTTATTATAATCCATGACAGACATCTTGGTCGGCAAATAACAGGTGATTGCAATCAACTAGCAGATGATTATCGTTACATGACAACCGTGGCCAATCAGGTGTGGCACTGTGCCATATTGGTTGGCAAGACATGTCATGAGAATACTATGAATTTGAAGGCGTCCAACATTGTCTCCTGGCATGGCAAATAAAGAAGAGACAGGAGGCGGAACCGGATACCCAGTGTCTTTAGTGAAGATCTGGTTAAGTATAATGAGCTTCCCACAGTGATCGAGATGACGTCAATGCAATCCAGATGGTCACGGCACCAGTGTTACAGGAAATATTCATGCTAGCCCTTTGATGCTAGCAATGACTTTAGCTTCTTCTTCTTTGGTGAAAAACTCAAACCACAAGTCCTGAGCATGCTGACATGAAAGGCAGCAGTGATAGGCTACCAATCATGTCAAATCACTCTTGACATGGTCATGGGGTAGTATTTCTGAGGTGTGAGTTGTTTAACAGACTTGTCCGACTACATCATACTTACTAGTACTTAATAGGGAAATACTCTTTCTAGGTAGGCTGAACCTCACATCCAGAACCACAGCTCTATTCTCGTGTGGAAGACGAATGGTGGGGGATGATATGAATGCCTCTGGCAGTTACAGTATATGAATGACATCTCACTTCCTTGTATCTCTGTTAAAAAAGAGAGCAGTAACACACTCATTCCGTTTGTTTTGATCTGACGCAAATGCATTCCAGCTCCATAAGGACTGTGACATGTAATCTCTGTGGTCTTTGAAGTAGCCCAGAGAGGAGCAGGTTTATGCCACTGTTAATTTGTCAGATGTTTCTGCCAATAACCTCCTCGCTTTGAGGGACTATAGGCCCAGAACAGAGGCTAATAAAAGGAGCCTGAAAAAAGGAGCTTTCTGAGGCGGAGAGGGATGGCAGAGACGTTATGGAGCTTAAAGTCCAATGAAACCACATGTGTTCCACCAGAGTCAGCGTTCACACATAATCAAATCATGTTGTTTGTGTCGAGGTCTTTGATTCAATTCAGGGATGTGGTGTTGCCTCCTGCTCTGTTTAAAGGACATGTGCACACGATACACATTTATCAATAATGACATTTCTGCAGTTGATAAAGTTCTTTTGATGTTAAGACTGTCTCAGAGTTGACTGGGAAAATATAGCGAATGTGGACCTCAGGATTCATTGTGTTTGAATCTTCTCCTCTCCCCTCCTCTCCCCTCCCTTCCCTTCTGCTCCTCTCTTCTCCCTGCCCCTCCCCTCCTCTCCTGTCCTCTTCATCTCTTCTCTCCTCTCCGCTTCTCTCTTCTCCCTTCGCCTTTTCCTAATCTCTCCTCTCCTCTCCTCTCCTCTCCTCTCCGCCCCTCTCCTCTCCGCCCCTCTCCTCTCCTCTCTGCTCCTCTATCCACATCAGCACCAAATGACATGTCTGTTCTGTTTCGTAATGGATCTCGCTCAGCGTCACGACTGCACTATACTTCACTCGTGCACGCGCACTGAATAAAAAATTCCACAATGTACCTTTACATCCCAACATTCGTCTGGCCACACCCCTATCAGCTTACCCTCATAAGCAGGTGTGTGGTCACCTACTCGCCTCCTTCTTCGCTTTCACCACAAGGAAGTGCCTTCGGTAGATCCCCACTTGACGAGGTTGTTAGTAGAAGAAAGTTGGAAAACAAGAGATACGTTGACATCATATCTTTATTTTCTCTCTCACTATTTTCGAGAAAATACGGCGATATTGTCTTCGTTACTGGAGTGTCTGGAAGATGATGATCATTCTACACCTCCACCGTTTTTTTTCGTATTAGGAGCTCACGCTGCTGACATGCTTCCCAACTACAATCCTCCTTGCTGCGGCTGGATGGGGTAAGACCCTCCGGCAACACAGCTGGACTGTAGGACACACCGACTGTTGTGAGAAGCGGTGGGTTCCAGGTTGGGTATGTACTGTTTTGCTTGCGACCTCTGGTTGTTGTTGATGCTATGGGGGTTAGCTAACAATTTACGAAAAGCCGACCCCAGGCTAAGGTCCTCTGCTCGGCTTAACACGGCGGTCGGAGGATCTTGGCCTGATGCCCATGATGACTAATCTAGTGGCCCGCGCTAGGTTCTGGTGATCCCAGGATTCTAGAGCGGATGCTTCTCTGTCCCGTGTAGGCCCCATCTTTCATATACAAATGAAAGTTTACCCTAACGAGGAAATGTGGGCATAAGATCTTCTTTATCGGAAGTTCCATGCTCAAAGGGCCCTGTGTGTGTCTGGATCACCATTGAAACTGTGTTCTGACATCTCTTTTTCTTTTCCCTGTTAGGGAAGGGATTGGGACAGCGGCCTGTCTGCAGTGTAGCTTGTTATGTCATTGTATACAGTTCAGGTGTTGGCTGGTTAGCTTGCGTGCTAGTTATGGCCTACTGCCAGTCAGCTGTTAGCCGCGCAGCTGTTAGCTGCGGCGTTAGCTCGCTGTGTTTACCAGGCTGGTATACGTTAGCTTGTGGCTATCAGCCGATCGGCTACACTGTTGAACGTTCTGAGACTATAAGTATAACATGCTTTAAACACTCTGACTACGACGTCATCTTTGACAGAGGATGTTAGTCGAACCTACCGGGAGCCCGGCCGGCGAGGACTGCGTCAACAAGGAGAACCGTAGCGGCGGGGTGGAGCAGCGACGCTGCCCGTGTCGTCAACACAGGATGCTGTGTTTACTATCGGTGCCCTGTTAGCAGACTGCAGTTCGCTTGATCTGCGCTCACGGTACCCAGATAGCAAAACATTTGTGAATCAACGTTGAAATAGGGTTAGGCAGAAATATTGAATCTATGTTGAAGCCTGACATCGAAATTATACAAATCGTTGTCTATGACTTACATGTTGAATCAACGTTAGGTGTCAACCATAACTGATACTATATCAATGTTGATTCAACCATCATCTAAATGGTAATCTACATGCACATTTTAGTTGATTTTATATTGAATCAATGTTAGACATCAATGTTTATTCAACCATAATCTAAATGGTAATCTTTGTAACTTGTACATCTACTTGTAACTTGTAAAGTTAAGGAATCAATACTGATTAATGTACATTTTACATTAAAATATTGCTGCTGATATTTATACATCATAACATTACATGTTTTTTTCCTGCTGTTAAACACACTATTGTTGTTCAAAATTCTTATATGACCATATTTCCAAAAATGTGTGAACAAAAATGACAAAATGGCTTTAATATAAAAAATTATTTTTTTCTTTCAAGAGGGTCTCATCATACTTCCAGTGACCAGTTACCTTTTACACAAACATTAAATAACAGACCTTATAACAGACCTTTCATTAACAATACTATATATAGCCACTGCCAGAATAGTGACACACGTATTGTGTGTGGTGAGCACACGCATTCATGCACAACGAAGACAAGATTGCATTGTCTCAATCATTTTAACTATAAATTTATGAGCTCAAAGTATGAGCTCACTGACTGAAATGTCAAACAAAAAGCATCAATTGTCAAATAATATTGATCACATTAACTAGACTAGATGTTTTTGAGGAAATTAGAAAGGGAACAACAACTTAACCCTTGTGTCTGATCAGATTTTTTACTCTTCATAAATTGTTTATTCAACTTCAGCCCGATCATAACCACCACATATTGTTTTTTTTGTCATATTTAACAACTCTTTTCAGAAAAGTGGGAGTATTTCATTACAAAAATAATATAAAAAATGGTTATGATCAGGGCTGAAGTTGAATAAAATATTTATGGAAAAGAAAGTGGGAAATTATTTCAACATAATCTTTTTATGGAGTTTTTCAATTTAGTCCCCTAATAAGAGTATACTACTTTAGTTTTCAGACACAAGGGTTAAATAACAATGGCAGAGGATTTGAATTTAAACACAGTGGAGCTCAGATGATCTACAGTTGTCCACGACTTATCCTCCAAGGCATCTGCTATATAATAATCTTCAGATTTACTTAAGTGTTATTAGTAGGTTACAGCAGTAAGCATTAGTTTGCTCAGTCAATTATGGCCAATTCGTTTTATATTGTTTAATACAGTTAAATAAATAGATAAATGAAAAGCAATTTTTTTTGTATCCCCCCCCCACTGTACCAAAAATAATACCGAACCGTGACTTCAAAACCGAGGTACGTACCGAACCGTGGATTTTGTGTACCGTTACACCCCTAATGTTTCTATAACTCTCTCCCATATAACTCTCTCCCATACCCTTAACACCAACCGCTGAAGTGCCCCTGAGCAAGGCACTAAACCCCCAACTGCTCCAGTGGAGTTGCTCAGTGGCCAACAGTGTCAGACTGTGGTTGTACTAGGCAGCTCCCAGGTGTGAATGGAACTCTGTGAATGTGAAGCAGGGCGTAGCTGAAAAAGAGCATCCGTGCTCAGCGAACCTACCCTGGGTAAATAAAGGTTAAAATAAAAAATAAAAAAATAAACACTGCAAGAACAGGCTGAAGCAGCAAGTCATTCAAGTAGATGCCGTCCATGGAAGAACAGTGTCCATGAGGGTAATTCCTTGTACTGTATGAACCAGGGAAACAGTGTGTGCTGGGGTACCCTAAGTTTGACTCTGGTTCGCTTGACTTAAGTTTGGGTCACTTCGGTTCCAAGAACAGGCTGAAGCAGCAAGTCATTCAAGTAGATGCCGTCCATGGAAGAACAGTGTCCATGAGGGTAATTCCTTGTACTGTATGAACCAGGGAAACAGTGTGTGCTGGGGTACCCTAAGTTTGACTCTGGTTCGCTTGACTTAAGTTTGGGTCACTTCGGTTCCAAGAACAGGCTGAAGCAGCAAGTCATTCAAGTAGATGCCGTCCATGGAAGAACAGTGTCCATGAGGGTAATTCCTTGTACTGTATGAACCAGGGAAACAGTGTGTGCTGGGGTACCCTAAGTTTGACTCTGGTTCGCTTGACTTAAGTTTGGGTCACTTCGGTTCCTTGAGATGCCTCCCTCCCGGTCTGGCGCATAACGAAGCCACTTCTTGACAGTTTCGCTGTAGTCCTGGTCGGTCAGCTTGGGGTCAAACTGTCGAGCAGCAGCTGATAGACACAAAAATAAAAAAGTGAGGAAGAGAGGTGAGATGATGTACGATGATAAGAGCACCCCTCACTTCACACGAGTGCGATTTTTTCAACTAAATTGTTCAGGGGGCCACATTGTCAGAAACCCAAGGGGCCGGGCGGTTAGGTGGTCGAGCGGAGATTGCGCTCGTCACCAGCCCCGGAGCTGTGAGCTTGGTTCGCCTGTTCGAATCCAGCTCACAGCTCCGGGGTTGTCACCAGCTTGGCTGGCCGTCTGCACTGATACAATTGGCTGTATCAGAGGGTGGGAGAAGCTGGCGGGGTGGGTCCGGGTCGTTGTAAACAGCGACTCCTACAGTTCGGTCGGGGCGCCTGCTAAGCGCGGATTGGACGTGAGGGGGATAGTGTGGTCCTCCCACACGCTACGCCCTCTCAATGAGAATCCGCGCTGCCAGGTGAAAAGAAGCGGTGATTGGCTGGACGTGTGTCGGAGGAAGCACGTGGTAGCCTCCACTCTCCCAAATGATCTGACTGTGGGGGGTAAAGCGCAGCGACCAGGAAGGGACTGGGAATTGGCATACGACTAACATTGGGATGGGAGAAAATCGGAGGAAAATGGAGGGGGAAAAAGACAAATAAAAAAAAAGAAACCCAAGGGGCCAGGGGCCGGACTGCCACGGCGCCTCCCCGTGCTATGAATATATGTACACTTGACACAACACGCAACCACATTTTCACAATTTTTATTTAACTACATTGCAAAAGTAGTATACTTTTCAAAAGAAAGTGCTTCATTTATGTGCCACATCTGCAACATCTCCTGCAAAAAGTGCTTCATTTATGACTGTGCAACAACTGCAACATCTCCTCTTCAACATTTCAATATTAAAATAAAAAACAAACAAGTGCATGATGTGCATCTGAACATTCTAACATCAACACTTGAACAAAAAAACACATTTATAGTGCAGCTGAGCTTATGAAAAAGTGCTTCATGTCTGTGCAACAACAGCAAATCACAGCATCTTATTAGCACTTATTGTCCACTCTTAACTCTCAAACATCAGGGGGGTGGGGGGCAGACAGGCCTAGCCTACATACACACATCTAATGAGAGCGATTGCACTTCTTTGACTGGGCAATGGCAGAGAAAGAGGGTTCATAGGAAGTGAGGGCTACCCGCAAACAGTGATGCAAATGCTCATTTGTCAAGGAGGCACGGTTGCTTGTTTTAATGGCATTCATGTGAGAGAAACTGGATTCACAGGTGTATGTTGAGCCAAACATTGTTAGCACAGATATTGCGAGCGTTTTTATTTTGGGGAATGTCTTGACATGAATACACTTTATCCAAAATGTTGTGGTGGATTCATTCTCAAGTGCCTGCTTCAGAGCAGATGATGCTTGCATGTCAATTATTTCAAGTTGCAGGAGACCTTCATCAATGTGAAGTGATGCAAGGAACTCTTGTCCTTTTGTGGAAATAGCAGCTACATTGGCAAATGGGTTGCTCACAAAATGCATCAATTCTCTGGACATGTCAAATTCATCAAATCGACTTGCAAAGTTTTCCCTCAATTTATCAATGAAATCTGTCATTAATTGAGTGACTGTTGGCTCAATTGTGCGTGTTAACGTTGACATGAAAAGAAAAAAGTAAAAAAAAAAAAAAAAAAAAATTTTTTTTTTTTTTTTATTATCATGTAATCTTTGGCGGGCCGGTCAGAATCATCCCGCGGGCCGGATCTGGCCCGCGGGCCGCCAGTTGAATAGCCCTGGTCTACAGTAACAAGCTACAGTCAGCATCCAGTTAGACTGGACAGGAAAGAGAAGCAATCGCCTAGCCTGACACCATCTAGGCAATACAATGTGTATCCATGCACCTCTAAAGCTCACCAATTACATTGTCCATTTCTTATAGGTTGCACTTTCATCACTTAATTCCAACATAACACTTTTTTTTAAAGTTTTTGCAACAGCATAATTATATTCTGAATCACCAGCATCACCAGCATCACCACCTCACTACCTAAACTTAACCTATGAAGTAGTTTGCAGGGGAGGAAGCTCACCAAACATGCAGGCTTGTAGTGTGGTGTGCTTGAATGGCTTCTTGCTTTCTGAACAACGCTTGTCTTTCTTTCCAGCCCAGTTGAACCCACTGGCCAGGGCGTTGGTCATAGCAGTTTTCAACATCAGTCTGATCAGGTTCTCTGAATTGGTGCCTCCTACCAAAGCCAGGCGAGAAATCTAAATCAGAGAGAAGAAAATGAAGGCCCTGCGTTAGAAACAGCATAACATTTATTTTATGAACACAGAGCAACCAGCTTGTTTATACACACACTTTAGGCATGCACTGATATTCCAGCCCATGCCAGTCATTAGGTTTAACCACATTAACCCTCCTGTCCATATGTAAACGGTATATTTGAACAATTTCAAAACGTTTCATAAATAGCAGATATACAAGCTCTAACACGTTTTGAACTAGAAAGTGCTAAACACATTTTCCCCTGAACAAGACCACACTGAAATGATCTACATTTGATAAATTAATGCAGTTCAATAAATTACCATCTTTTGACGGACTGATTGCTCCATCAGTAATGATTCTGCCTCATTGAAGTCTTGTTCACTGGCGATTGGCAGCTGGAAGCATAGTGGTTGTGGTGGCCACCCCGTGTCCCCTGGTCCCACCAGATATGTTGCCCTCAGCCAACTCGGTCTTGATGAACTGCACATCTCTGGACAGATCCTTCACCACGACAAGTAATTCAGCAAGCATTGAATTCATCTTCTGGATGGTAAGGTCTTCAGAAGAAGAGTTAAAATCATTAAGTGAGAAATAAAAATAAGCAGCAAATCACACGAGGAATTACACCATGTCTAATAGACTTGCCTTTCATAAGCTGCCCGTCATCGCCGGCCATCTGTCTACGCTGTGAAACACCAGATGGGGTGTTGTAGTGCCCTGAGCTGTATCCTGACATCGCTGTAGAAACAAAATCATCGTTATATATTTCACTATAGTTTGACTGCATTGGATAAAACTGGTGGTAGTTCCCTCTAAAATGGCATACCATTTTGTGCATGTTCTGAGAGACCAGGGGGACTGTTGTATTGCCCCGAGCTGCATCCCGACATCCCTGTAGAAACAAATCATTATATTTAAAAATAAATACAAAATCTGACTTGTCAGTCAAACTAACATACATGTCATAATCACTAACACCGGTTCCTGACAAGCAGCAAGCGAGCGAACTGGAGACGAAATCGCACACGACACTGTCCTGATATGACGCAGCGCGTGTCTGAGTGTGTGTTACCTGGATTCTCGACCAATAAAAAGTGTTTAGGGGCGGGACTCGGCCGCGTAATCGCTCAACTAGAGACACAGCGAGTGAATATTTGAGGGGTGAACGATATCGCTGCTCAGTTCACTGTCGCTCGCGGCAGGTCAGGATAGTCTGATTGAAACGAATACATTTTAATCACTTTTTCTCGCTCGCTCGCGTCGCTCTATGTCAGGAAGGGGTGTAAGGAGTTGTATCCCTGTCTCTCAAAACACTGTTACTGAAAGAGTACAGTATCATACCACTACTTGCACTTTGTCGATCTTGCAGCTGCTGGACATGTGAGGCCTGCTGGAGCTGGTGGTACTGTACAATATCAAATCCTGGCATCTTGGCTGAAACACAGTAGGAAATACACAAAGTTATTAGCAAATGACGCTATTGTAATCCCCCATGTGAGAAAATGTTTGATTTCCATTCAGCTGATTCCACGTGCACTGCCAAATACTACTTTAATAAAAATATCAAAGACAATGCGAGACAATACAGATATTTTAAACATGCCAGAATATTATGTTATGAGACTGCTTGATAACTCACCATTATGTTGAGTTAGCGATTGCCGGTAGTTGCTAGTAACCAGATCTACAAAGGGGAAATGTAAAATAAGTTGCGACTCAAACATGGTGGAAATTGTGCTCAATATAAAAGCATTATGTACAACTACACATTTTTATTGTGACATTGCTTGCAAGTTGTGAAGGCTTTGAATTTTTGTAGTGGGCTGGCATGCATACATTGTAAACATGTATTCTGTTGCATGCATGATGCCAGCGACCTGCCAGCAAGCTCCTCACAAGAACACAGATATGGGTTCACTTACTGTTATTTGGATCAGGAGTCTGCAACAAATCTAAATAGCTGTAGATCATGCCACCATCCAAAGAATCTAAAAAAGGTAAGCCAGGGTGAGAATTGAAGATGCTACAAATCATGTTTAAACAGTCATCTAGTTGGCATTTTAACATTCATAGCAACATACCATTCATTGTAGGCTCTTGGCCTAGTGGCCACACAACTGGAGGCTTGCCGGATCTTAGCGCCTTACGAGACCGGCTCGATTTTGGAGTCTGTCCTACAACATATTTTAGTTGGCATGTTATTCACAATGTATATATTTTGGGCCAACTATAGAATAACTGCAAGAAATGCAGAAGTCCAATCAAATTAAAATGCTCAATTTGTCGGTACATGGTCAGACTAATTTGTTTAACTGTTTATTATTATTATTATTATTATTATTATTATTATTATTATTATTATTATTATTATTATTATTATTATTATTATTATTATTATTATTATTATTATTATTATTATTATTATTATTATTATTATTATTATTATTATTATTATTATTATTATTATTATTATTATTATTATTATTATTATTATTATTATTATTATTATTATTATTATTATTATTATTATTATTATTATTATTAACTGTAGCAGTGATAATTTCCAAAGTGCCTATATAAAATAAATGCATTGCATCAATACCTGGGAAACCCACATTAGGTGCTTTGGCAAAACGTTTTCTTTTGGCGTCGCCACTCGAGTGGTCATCAGAGTCCGAGTGCACATACTGCTGATTTGGCCTATTTTTTTTTATATATATACACACATGTAATAAATGTAGTTATGATACTACGTTTATTAGTCAAGGCTAAAGTCTGAATACATAGGCCCTCAGGCCACTGTGTGTTATCCTTTTAGCACTACTTGCAACTACAACAGCAGTGCAATTATTTACAACACCCTAGGGAGAGTTGTCCCTTTAACAAAGTGAACACTGTACCTGGATCTTCTTTTCTGGCGGAGATCTCCTTCGTCCTCAGATTCAATTTCAGAGGTTGGACACATATTTGAGGTGTACTTGGTCTCTCGTTTTTTGGCCTCATCATGGGTCTCTGGAAAGAGCAGAGAGAAAATGACAATTAACATATCTGCAGTCCAGTGTTTAACGAAAAAATATATATAACACCTCTTATCATATGTGCATCGTCACAATTTGCGTCCTCACTTTTTGTGTATGTGTTGCACGAATTACTCACCACACGTAGTAAGCTCACGTACATCCTTATAGGTGATCCATTTATCATCTGGTTGCAGTCCATCTCGAAGGGCTTTTGTGAGCTTTATGTGTTTAGGGGGCCATAACACAGTCTGGTCTTTATAGTGCTGTGACAAACTGTCAAAAAGGGCTTTAGTTTTTGAGATACCCCTACCGGAGGTAGAACAAAACACAAGCATGTTTTTCCTCATCTCTAAGGTCTCCCATATATGAAATGGATTCTTGTATACAAATATTTTACTGCAAAACTTGTTAAATTGATAGATATTGTTATACACCCCAAAGGAAAAAAAAACCAAAATATAGCCTGGCCGTATGGGAGTTGAGTAGACATATAAACTCATGTAGATTAATAATACAAGCTCCAAGAGCTTTCAAATTTGACATGCTAGCAGTCAGACAGTTGCTTAACCTAATAGAAAAACCTGGATGTGAATATCTTTATGCATGTAGGAAATATATACCTATGTACACATACTTAAAATAAGCGGAAATGTAAAAAATGAATATCTATGTAGAATGTTCTCATTTACTTTGTAGTAGCCCTGCCATGGATTGTCATAGAAACACATATGAGGGCTTTTTCGGAAAGGTGTGGTTGTGCTGAATCCAGCAATACCACATGTGTAAATATAGCATGCATGGTCAGGGAGTTACATCAGTAAATGTATGAGGTGTCCTAAATGAAAGAAAATTAAACATTGACATAATGAAGTCTTCAGTCCAAAGCCCATATCAGTGGTGAGAAGCATGTTGGCAAATTCAATGTTACTGCAAAGTAAAGTCACTTGAGGTAATGTTCTGGTCTATAATGTTAATATATTTATGATACATTTAATAAATTATACATTTCATTATGATACATTTTATAATACTTCATATGGAAACAAAGATCCAATTGAATCAGGTTGAAATTGAAATAGAACACCTTTATTTCAATCTACTTCTGAGCCCCCTGCCGTATTCACTGCACACACATGACTGTGTGGCCAGGTTCAGCAACAACTCCATAGTGTAGTTTGCGGATGACACGTGGTGGTGGGGCTGATCTCTAATAATGACGAGAAGGCCTATCGGGAGGAGGTTGATGAACTGGCACGCTGGTGCCGGGATAACAGCCTACTCCTGAACATTGGTAAAACCAAAGAGCTGATCGTGGATTTTAGGAGATTACAGCAGGGGACACACACGTCACTGCGGATAAATGGGGCTATCATGGACAGGGTGAGCAGTTTCAAGTACCTGGGAGTCCACATCACAGAGGACCTGACATGGTCAACACACATAGATTCTGTGGTGTAACCTGAGACAGTTAAGGAAGTTCAGAGTATCTGGGAAGATACTCCACTCCTTCTATTCCGGGGCTGTAGAGAGCATTCTGACTGGAAAAATCACTGCCTGGTTTGGAAACAGCACGGCACAGTACAGGAAGGCCCTCCAGAGAATGGTGCGCTCAGCAGAGCGTACTACGGGTATTGCACTACCACCCCTGCAGGACTTATATAACAGGAGGTACAAATCCAGAGCCTGCAGAATAATGAAAGACCCCCACCACCCCAACAACAGCCTGTTCAAGCTGCTGCGGTCAGGCAAGTGCCTACGTACACACGCTATGAGCACAGAGAGACTCCGGCTCAGCTTCTTCCCCCAGGCCATCAGAACACTGAACACTGAACTCTCCACTCACAAGTACACATGAGCACACACACACACACACACACACACACACACACACACACACACACACACACACACACACACACACACAAAAGGAAAGAACAGATGTGGTTCTTGTATAGTATAGTTTAGATATAGTAAGTAATACATAATGACGGAGTTAAAATTGTATATTGTATAGTAGTGTACATAGGAACCACTGCCTTCTCAGGAATTTAGCATGTCTATTTTTATCATGCACATCTTATGGCTTACCTGTTTTATTTTTTTCTATGTCTATTTTATTATTGTATTATTGCACAATCGATGCGCGCATGACCACCCACATTTCACTGTATGCCCTGGTATGTATTAGGGGTGGGACGATACATCGATCCAGATCGATACATCGATGTAATTATCAACGATCGAATCGGATCGATGCGATGTAATAAGATCGATTCATATCGATACTCTTATTTTGAAAATCCTGTGGCGAGTCTCATAACTGATTGTGTTAAATGGGCATATGATATCATCTCATATCGATCGCAGGCACCTGAATCTAATCGTATCGTATTGTATCGTGAGAGACTTTGTGATATCGGCAAATATCGTATCGTTGTCCAAAGAATCGATATCGTATCGTATCATGATGAAACTGGTGATTCCCACCCCTAGTATGTATGTGACAAATAAACCTCTTGATTCTTGATTCTAGCAACACATCACCATCACTCATCCACATTATCATCAGTGACTAAATGGATCATATTTGGGCAGTCAGGGAAAGAGCAAAACTCTGAAAGACATTGCCATTTGCTGACATCATTGCAGTTTCCATCTTTACAGTACAGGTGGGTGATGTCTCAAACTTACTTAGGTGCCGGTGCTTTGTGGAACATCACAGATTCAATGGTCCCATCTTCTCTGAGCCTCCACCCTCTACCAACTGGGTTCCAGAGAAGAGGTTTGGCCAGATGGCTGTGACGCCACACTGCTGTTTGGTACAAGGCTCTCAACACATGTTGCTGGAAGGCATCTTCTGTTGGGGGTAGATTTGCAGCTGATGAATCTGTGGTAGATGCTAGTGTGTACCTCAGCTCATCCAGGTTGGTGCAAGGACGTCCATTCTCCATTTTCTTTTGGCCATACAGGAGGAGGGCATACTGTGTTCTCTGAAGAGATTCTCTGTGGCCCTGTATTGGTTATGTAGTTGCTGACGAAGCTACATAGAGCAGCCTTGTTCCCACTGATCCTCGGGTATTTCCTGTAGTTAGGAACACTTGATGGCCTGTGATAATATGTGTTGGTCTGCTGGTTTGGATGGTGCCTCTTCTTTGCCTTTCAAGGTCTTTGATTGAGTGTTGATGGTCATATCTGTCAAACACTATAACAACGCAGTTGATGCCTTCCTTTCCCATTAACGTTGCTAATGGGACACACTCACCCAGATCATTGTATGTCTGAAAGGGCCACAGAGAATCTCTTCAGAGAACACAGTCATCTTGGCAGGTGGCTTTGAAAATGGTGAGGAGGTTAAGACGATTAGCAAGTCAGGCGTTGACTGCTTGACAGATCTTTATAGTGACCAGGAGGAGGCTGACACAAGATTGGTGTTACATGCAATACACCTTGCACAGTCACATTCTCGTCTTATTGTCAAATGTGATACAGATGTACTGGTTTTGCTTATGTACTATTCAAGCAAAGGGATGATTGGATCCTCAACAGTGTTCATGCACTCTGGACATGGCCCAAAGGAAAGATCCATCGATCAGAAGCTTGGAGCAGCACTTTGTGAGTGTTTACCTCCATGCCACGCCCTCACAGGTTGCGATACCACAAGCAGCTTGTACGGAATTGGGAAGAGCACTGCATTCACAAGACTGAAGACCCATCTGAGTGAGTTAAAAGAAATGGCCAATTTTTGACTGTCTGAAAGCCTAGAGGAGGCTTTTCCTGTGGCAAGAAAGTATGCCCTCCTCCTGTATGGCCAAAAGAAAATGGAGAATGGACGTCCTTGCACCAACTTGGATGAGCTGAGGTACACACTAGCATCTACCACAGATTCATCGGCTGCAAATCTACCCCCAACAGAAGATGCCTTCCAGCAACATGTGTTGAGAGCCTTGTACCAAACAGCAGTGTGGCGTCACTCACAGCCTTCTGGCCAAGCCTCTTCTCTGGAACCCAGTTGGTAGAGGGTGGAGGCTCAGAGAAGATGGGACCATTGAATCTGTGATGTTCCAGAAAGCACCGGCACCTAAGTAAGTTTGAGACATCACCCACCTGTACTGTAAAGATGGAAACTGCTCTTTCCCTGACTGCCCAAATATGATCCATTTTGTCACTGATGATAATGTGGATGAGTGACGGTGATGTGTTGCTAGAATCAAGAATCAAGAGGTTTATTTATCACATACATACCAGGGCATACAGTGAAATGCGGGTGGTCATGCCCGCATCGATCGTGCAATAATACAATAATAAAATAGACAGGGAAAAAAACAGGTAAGACATAAGATGTGCATGATAAAAATAGACATGCTACATTCCTGAGAAGGCACTGGTTCCTATGTACACTACTATACAATATACAATTTTAACTCCGTCATTATGTTTTACTTACTATACTATACAAGAACCACATCTGTTATTTCCTTAAAGTGACTTTTATATTCTTCATTCCTTTAAAGTGACTTTTCCATTTAGTTTAAAGTGATTTTTTTTTTATCCACTTTTTCTCCCATTTTCTATATTTTCTCCCATCCCAATTTTCGTATCATCCAATTCAACCCTCCCCTGTCACGAACGCTGTTTCTTGCCTCCCACAAGCCAGCTGCAATGTGGACTAAGTCATACATAGCACAAGTCCCCTCCGGTACTTGAGGTAACAGCAGTCGCATCTTTTCACCTGCGCAGCTCGATCCCTCAGTGGTGAGGACTAACGCGTGGGCCGTGGGAGGCTCACGCTGCCCCCGACACTTCCTGATTCTAC
Organism: Notolepis coatsorum; assembly: GCF_963971535.1. Lineage (NCBI taxonomy): Eukaryota > Metazoa > Chordata > Actinopteri > Aulopiformes > Paralepididae > Notolepis > Notolepis coatsorum. The sequence continues at coordinate 107,187,549 of NC_140169.1, read as the reverse complement.
TGCGCAGGCACACCAACCGACCTGTAGGAGTCGCTGTCCACAACGCCCGATCCCCACCCATCAGTTTCCCACCCCCTAATACGGCCAATGTGTATTAGTACGGACGACCAGCTAAACTGAAAGCAATGTGGAGCACTGGGATCGAACAGGCGATCCCAGCGTCTCCGCATTCGTGGCGAGCGCCTTGCCCACTACGCCACGTAGCCGCCCTAGTTTAAAGTGATTATTTAAAGCGGTTGCAGCATGTGTGTGTGTGTGTGTGTGTGTGTGTGTGTGTGTGTGTGTGTGTGTGTGTGTGTGTGTGTGTGTGTGTGTGTGTGTGTGTGTGTGTGTGTGTGTGTGTGTGTGTGTGTGTGTGTGCTCATGTGTACTTGTGAGTGGAGAGTTCAGTGTTCAGTGTTCTGATGGCCTGGGTGAAGAAGCTGAGCCGGAGTCTCTCTGTGCTTGTAGCGTGCGTACGTAGGCGCTTGCCTGACCGCAGCAGCTTGAACAGGGTGTAGTTGGGGCGGTGGGGGTCTTTCATTATTCTGCAGGCTCTGGATTTGCACCTGAACTTCCTTAACTGTTTCAGGTGATAAGAGGCGCTGTTTTGCCTTTTTCACCACAGAATCTATGTGTGTTGACCATGTCATGTCCTCTGTGATGTGGACTCCCTTACTTACTTACGCCTGCTACCCCTTCTGGGGCATAGGCCATCAACAAGTGATCTCCAAGCATCTCTGTCTTGAGCTGTTCTCTCCAGTTGGTTCCAGGTCATCTCCATGGTCTTGGTGTCTGCCTCCAGGTCTCTGCGCCAGGTGTTTCTCGGGCGGCCCCTTTTCCGCTTGCCCTGCGGGTTCCATGTTAGGGCTTGTCTGGTGATGGTACTTGCGGGCTTTCGCAGGGTGTGGCCTATCCAGTGCCATGTGGACACCCAGGTACTTGAAACTGCTCACCCTGTCCACGATAGCCCCATTTATCCGCTGTGGCGTGTGTGTCACCTGCTGTATTCTCCTAAAATCCACGATCAGCTCTTTTACCAATGTTCAGGAGTAGGCTGTTATCCCTGCACCAGCATGCCAGTTCATCAACCTCCTCCCGATAAGCCTTCTCGTCATTGTTAGAGATCAGCCCCACCACCATGTGTCGTCCGCAAACTTCACTATGGAGTTGGAGCTAAACCTGGCCACACAGTCATGTGTGTACAGTAAATACAGCAGGGGGCTCAGAACGCAGTATATTGAAATAAAGGTGTTCTATTTCTATTTCTATTCAATTGGATCTTTGTTTCCATATGAAGTATCATAAAATGTATCATGTAATGTATAATTTATCAAATGTATCATAAATATATTAACATTATAGACCAGAACATTACCTCAAGTGACTTTACTTTGCAGTAACATTGAATTTGTCAACATGCTTCTCACCACTGATAATGGGCTTTGGACTGAAGACTTCATTATGTCAATGTTTCATTTTCTTTAATTTAGGACACCTCATACATTTACTGATGTAACTCCCTGACCATGCATGCTATGTTTACACATGTGGTATTGCTGGATTCAGCACAACCACACCTTTCCGAAAAAGCCATCATCTGTGTTTCTATGACAATCCATGGCAGAGCTACTACAAAGTAAATGAGAACATTCTGCATAGATATTCATTTTTACATTTCCGCTTATTTTAAGTATGTGTACATAGGTATATATTTCCTACATGCATAAAGATATTCACATCGAGGCTTTTCTATTATGTTAAGCAACTGTCTGACTGCTAGCATGTCAAGTTTGAAAGCTCTTGGAGCTTGTATTATTAATCTACATGAGTTTATATGTCTCAACTCCCATACGGCCAGGCTATATTTTGGTTCTTTTTTCCTTTGGGGGTGTATAACAATATCTATCAATTTAACAAGTTTTGCAGTAAAATATTTGTATACAAGAATCCATTTCATATATGGGAGACCTTAGAGATGAGGAAAAACATGCTTGTGTTTTGTTCTACCTCCGGTAGGGGTATCTCAACATTTTGGGGGCATTGTCACTAGGCTATTAGCATTAAACCAGCTCTCTAGAACTACTGCTGTCCCACCATTTGGGAACTGTACAACTGACCACAGCACCACCTCACCATTCATCTTCAAAGGGCTGAAATGAGAATTTACGGTACTCATAATGATCTCTCCTTACAAGCCATTCCCATACCGTCCTACAAAGCCAAAGTGCACTACACACATTGCATTTTTGAAGCATTTAAAGGAAAACTCCAACATTTTGTGAAATTAGCTTATTTGACATCTTCCCTGGAGTTATAAGAAGATACATACCTTTTTCGTCTCTCTGCATGCATTGGGCTTAGGGAACGCCTGGACCGTTAGCCTAGCTTAACTTCATCACTGGAAGTGGGGCAGACATCTAACCTAGTTCACTACAGTCAGGAAATATACTCCAAATACAATCAAAATACAACTCCCAAACGTTCCCGTAAACATGTTGTGACCTGTGTATTTACCACGTCTCCCAGTCACACAAGTCACACAAGTCTCCCAGTCACACAAGTCACACAAGTCTCCAAGTCACACAAGTCTCCAAGTCACACAAGTCACACAAGTCACACAAGTCCAAGTCTCCAAGTCACACAAGTCACACAAGTCTCCCAGTCACACGAGTCACACAAGTCTCCAAGTCACACAAGTCTCCAAGTCACACAAGTCACACAAGTCCAAGTCACACGAGTCACACGAGTCACACAAGTCTCCAAGTCACATGAGTCACACAAGTCTCCAAGTCACATGAGTCACACAAGTCTCCAAGTCACACAAGTCTCCAAGTCACACAAGTCACACAAGTCCAGGTCACATGAGTCACACGAGTCACACAAGTCTCCAAGTCACATGAGTCACACAAGTCTCCAAGTCACACAAGTCTCCCAGTCACACAAGTCTCCCAGTCACACAAGTCACACAAGTCTCCAAGTCACACAAGTCTCCAAGTCACACAAGTCACACAAGTCACACAAGTCCAAGTCACACGAGTCACACGAGTCACACAAGTCTCCAAGTCACATGAGTCACACAAGTCTCCAAGTCACACAAGTCACACAAGTCTCCCAGTCACACAAGTCTCCCAGTCACACAAGTCTCCAAGTCACACGAGTCACACGAGTCTCCAAGTCACACAAGTCTCCAAGTCACACAAGTCACACAAGTCACACAAGTCCAAGTCACACAAGTCACACAAGTCTCCAAGTCACACAAGTCACACAAGTCTCCAAGTCACACAAGTCTCCAAGTCACACGAGTCACACAAGTCTCCAAGTCACACAAGTCACACAAGTCTCCAAGTCACACAAGTCACACGAGTCTCCAAGTCACACAAGTCTCCCAGTCACACGAGACTCATGTGACTGGGAGACTCGTGTGACTTGTGTGACTGGGAGACATGGTAAACACACAGGTCACAACATGTTTACAGGAACGTTTGGGAGTTGTATTTGGAGTATATTTCCTGACTGTAGTGAACTAGGCTAGATGTCTGCCCCACTTCCAGTGATGAAGTTAAGCTAGGCTAACGGTCCAGGCGTTCCCTAAGCCCAAAGCATGCAGAGAGACGAAAAAGGTATGTATCTTCTTGTCCAACTCCAGGGAAGATGTTAAATAAGCTAATTTCACAAAATTTTGGAGTTTTCCTTTAAGCGTTTCAATTGGCCAGCCAAACATGTTATCTGTGTACATGTAATATTGTACTAATTGTGTATTTATTAATGAGGTACGTTATGCCCCGAAATCCGACGTTAGAGTCAGTGTGTCAATATAGTTACTGCACTTTAGCTTTGTAGGGCAGTATGGTTATGCTGTTAAATGAAGTAGTGGTATTGCAATGGCACCATCTCCGTCTGGAGAGAGAAGACATTTGCGCTTGATATAGCCAAGTTTACCTATCCCTATATCTTCTTGCAAGCCACTGACCTTGTATGTACCAATGTATGATGATTCACAGGGATACATACATGTAGTATGGCTGTTTGTGTCTGTACTTTCTGTAAATTATATATACCTCTTCCTCTGATTTAAGAATATTCTCTACTAATGCAAATCCATCTCCAACCTCAATACAATTGTCTCCTTTCTTTGTGGACAAAGTAAACCGATGAGTGGAGACCTTCCTGTACTGTTGTGAAGAAGTAAACTGTGGGGGGACAGGCCCATCAGTGTGAATATTATGCAAAATTGGATCATCTGTGGGACATGGGGATCCAACATGTGGAATTTCAGACAACCTTTTCACTACCTGTTGTAGAGGCTGGCTTGCGTAGAAGATGCTTAATTTGTCCAAGATAGTTCTCAAAAGGGAATCCTGAGATATTATCTAGAGTGCCAAACTTCCTGTATTCCTCAGCCAAATGAATAAGCTGGTGTACATTGTACACAATTTCATTTTTTCCATACACTGTCCCAAAGTGTTCAACAAAAGAAACCATCAACTTGTGCGCAAAGGCCAACATTTCCTCAGAAATACTAGGGGACAGCAACAAGTACATTCCAACAGAAAACAACATGAAGTTGTCATACAGCTCACTGGGGAGGGAATCCTTCAAAACAACAGGACCCCAATACAACATGAAGGATCGCAACTCAGTAGCTTTCCAGCGATCTAACTCTGACAGTTGCCTTGGTTTACGGTTAAATTCACAAGGCATGTAGGAACGTAGCTTTAGCAGTTTACCTGAAATGGCTTGTACAGTTTTGGAAGGGACCCTTGTTGCCAAATTCTTCCCCTTTAACCATATATTAAGCAGTTTCCTTGTAACTCCGAGACAACAGAGATGCATGTAATCAGTTGGAAACATGGAAACCATCTTAACTAAACCTGTTAAAGGGCTCGTCCCATTGTGATGTGCCTCATCAACCATGTCTGAGAAACTGGAGTCTGTCCTAAGTCTGACTTTTGTTTCAGGATATGTCATTTTATTTCTCCATACACCCTCCTGAAAACACTTGTCACAACCAGAATAGCCATTAAATGCCTTGGTCTGCTTAATATAAGCTCTAGCCGGGGCATCACAAATGAAAGAAGAAATCTGTACATCAAATTGCTTGTCATTATAAATAATGCCATTAGACAGTACATTCTGAAGATCTTTGACAAACTGCTCTAGGTACTCAAAAACACTCTTTGGCTTGCTTAGACCACAAAAAATGCCAACAACAAATGGGGACTTTGTGTAGTCACATTTGAGACTTCCAAGTATGGGCCAAAACTGAAGTTTAGAACTTTTGAATAAAGGTAAACCATCTATATTAAACTGTAAATTAAGAGTTGTCAGAGTTGCCGGTAAAATCAAACATGCCAACCGTGAAAGCACCCCTTTGACTAAACCAAAATGATAGTATTCTCCCCCTTCAATCTTAGTGGTAGGCACATGTTTTTGTGTTCCTAGCAATGTTCTTCCATCTTTAGGAAGGGTGGGGTGAAACATCTTCAAAATGGACAGCAAAGATGATAGTGCAACCAGAGAGACTGAATAGGATGTTGCCCAATATTTTAAACTTGTCATGAGGAAATCTTCATTATGCTCATCACTGTCAAAGACATGTTCAGGTTCAATTTCGTCATCCCCAGCTATACTTTCAAAATGTGCATTTGACTCACCTGGTGAGTCAATATTTTCACTTTGATCACTGATAGTTAGTGGTCTGTTTAGTGGCAAGTCTGAAGTTGATAAATCTAGTGGCAAGTCTGATCTAGTTGTTAAATCTAGTGGCAAGTCTGTCTTTGGTAAATCTAGCAGGCACTCAGTAGAGGCTGTGACAGGATCTGTGTTCTCTAAAGAGTGATGGTTTGTCCTTGAATTAGCAGCAACAATTAACTTATAATCAGTGACGATAGCCTGCTCTGTCTCTCTCAGTAATTTGTTGACTCTATGTCTTTTAGCCCGAGAATAATATGACATAGTGATGAGGTGCTGTAGTCAATGTAATGGTACATAAATTGTGCTATTTACTTGGCTAGAACAGGTCTTTGCTTCAATTGCTGCAACGCGCGGCTTCTTGAAACTGGTACGTGATTCTGGAAAAAGAAAGAAAAAAGGGGGGAGGGTCCTGATTAATGTGCTGCATTGCAATGTGCAGGGTGAAACGCTTGCATAATTCTACATTTTGATCAATATCAAGAGAGTTCATTATTGGGCGGTTAGGTGGCCGAGCGGAGATTGCGTTCGTCACCAGCCCCGGAGCTCACAGCTCCGGGGTTGTCACCAGCTTGGCTGGCCGTCTGCACTAATACAATTGGCTGTATTAGAGGGTGGGAGAAGCTGGCGGGGTGGGTCCGGGTCGTTGTAAACAGCGACTCCTACAGTTCGGTCGGGGCGCCTGCTAAGCGCGGATAGGACTCGAGGGGGATAGTGTGGTCCTCCCACACGCTACGCCCTCTCAATGAGAATCCGCGCTGCCAGGTGAAAAGAAGCGGTGATTGGCTGGACGTGTGTCGGAGGAAGCACGTGGTAGCCTCCACTCTCCCAGATGATCTGACTGTGGGGGTTAAGTGCGCAGCGACCAGGAAGGGACTGGGAATTGGCATATGACTAACATTGGGATGGGAGAAAAATCGGAGGAAAAAGGAGAAAAAAAAAAAAAAAAAAAAAAAAAAAGAGAGTTCATTATTATATTATTGTTATATTGTTCATTAGAAAATACCATGCATATAACCAAACGTCTAACTATATACTATCTGTATGTCATGTATGTCCCTCCCTATGCCATAAATGTCATCATGTGTATGTCATAAATGTCACTATGAATTGAAAATGGGGGACCCTGATGTAAACGAGACAAAAACGTCTTTCTCTGGTCTGCATCCCCTTAACAATTGTGTGTATTGAGCCATACTGTATTGTACCCCTTCTGCAATCTGTTAAATAAAGTTTTCATTCATTCATTCAAAATTAGCAGGACCAGTGGCACGCCAAACAGCCTGCAAACTACCTGGCGTTCTATCGCCATGCTGTAAGACAAACTCTAACCTTAACCAACTTCGAAAGAGTGCCTAAGCTTAAAGGGGAGATGAAGCATATAGCGATATAAACATAGTCATAGCATCAAATTAGTATTTAGATAAGCCACAGAAAAAAATCACGTTATAAAAATAAGCAGTTTCTAAGAAAAAAACGATTTGTTATGTGAAGCGCTTTATCAACATGGGCGCCGCCATTTTGTTTGGTGACATCACCGTCGCGGGGCATTTAGCTAGCTGGCTACCTAGCCGCAGCCGGGATTCAAAGCCAACTAGCCGGCTAACCCAGCTCGCTAAATGCTGCATGTAGCTAGCAGAACTGTAAAATTAGTTTGAACAGCCAGGAGCAATACAAAAAGAACCACGCGGTCCCGTTGTCTGGTAGGCAACGTTGCATTTACGGATCCACATGTTTACTAGGCCAGCTAGCGCGTGCTTCCTTGACTACTTCCTGTTCACCCAATAAGCATGCTTTTGATTGGCTGAGTCGCACAACGTCATTCAGTACCAACGCACGCAATTGGAGCACGCAATTTCTGTTCGTTTGGCGCTAGAATAATTACATCGAAATAATAAATAACTGGTTATAGGTCTTAAACAACCGTACGATTCCACTTGCACACTCTCCAGAGTTATATTAAGTACACGCTAACGAATATTCATGAATATTTATCTTAGTTGACGTATATATATATTTACCTACCAAACTGCAGCATGCACATGCACAACGCCATCAAGAGTACACCGGTCACACTCACAATAACGTTATTTTTCACTGAACACAGTTAAGATAAAAGTAATATAGCCAAAACTTACTGTAAAGCACTCAGTAGAATCAAATCCGGGGGATGTCGACGTTGCTGTTCTGTTGCCAGTTCACAATGAGAGAGCGCTGCATAGAGGAAGCTATAGTATGTGGCTGGGACGTACCATATCTGTTTAAATTGGGGGGGGGGGGCATTCGGATCGGTCCAACTTAATGACGACTAACAGCATACGTTGAACAGCATACGTTGATTCAACATTTATTAGATATTGGCTTTTCAATCATTAAAATGCAACCACAAAACAATATTGATTCAATGACATGTTTTCAACATTGGTCAATTGGTTCATCGGTTAATGGGTGATCCACCATCAATCGTCGACCTTAACCAAAAATCAAGCATTTTGACCATAAATCAACATTGAATAAACACCTTTTGCTATCTGGGTAGGAAAGGTCCCGACCAGACCTTAAAACGCGTCTTCTTCCTTCCCTTCTAAAGTTTTGTAATAACGATGTTTTCCAAAACGGGTGTTGCTGCAATACATTTAGGATACGACGCGAGTTGTGTGTGAATTGTCTTGTCACTGGTATTAGCTTCTCCATGCAAATCGGGTTTTTTGTTACATATGTAAAAATGATCTGGTTTGTTGTGTTGAGAAACATCATGTGTGTTCATGTACCGTGTACTCACAACTAAGGGGGTTACTTAACCTATAAAGCTATGCTTAGTGACATATGAGTGAAGAATGAATTATTTTCTCAGCGTGTAATGACAATGAACAGTGTGTTCACATTTTAACAGGTTTACCTGTTCAACTGGCCGTATTAAGGGTAAGGTAGGAGGGGTGTTCCCCCCGGTTCCCTGGGGACTTCCCCACCCTCCTCTCAGACATGTTGTTTACAATATATTGTGTCACTGTGTTGTGGGATACGATGTAACCCTTAACTTGGTTGCTGGGGTTGTGCTAAAACCGCTTGAGAAACTATATTTTCCTAAAGAAAAGATTGTTTGGTCACTTTTCGTGTGTGCTTAGCAAGGCCTGTGGCCAATACTAATCGAGAATTGTGTATTCTCTCATTATGAAAAACGGCGTTCCTCTGTAGAGTGTATTTGCCATTTTTTGTGGTGATAAAGGGTTGTGTGTGTCTTGTGATCTACAACTGGGTTAGGTTGGCCACAGAAGCACATGTGTAAGTCTGGTACTGGGGCTCTTAAGGGGGCCCTCGCTAGTCTGTGTTTTTTCCTTAAAGGGGAACTATCTTATAAATGGCCTTTTTGAGTGTTTAGCATTGTTTCCTAGCTATGTGAACTTATATTAATATGATCTATGTCTCAAAATTCTCATATTGGTGCATTCTTCCAATTCTCCTCTCACAATATTCACCCTCACTGAACTGAGTCGTTTGAAAATGTGCCTATATGTGATGTCATATAGTCACTGCTGCATGCTAATGTTCAGGGGAACACGCCGCTCAGCAGGCCCGGCGCAGTGGTTTAGGAGCCCAGGCTCAAAACAGCTCGAAATCTTGAGGTAGAAAAATACTGTTTTTGAGGACTTGATTAGAAATACAAAACAATGAATAAAAAAAAATATATATATTACAGAGGTGTTCCATAGACTCACAGGAATTGTGTAAAAGTGCCCAAATAGTGAAAGAAATAGTAAAATAGTTCCCCTTTAATAAAAATCAGATAGCAGGTTAGCACATGAGCTGTGTGAAGCTGTTAGACACTTCATGTAGCTGACTGTGACTGTGTCATGCTCTTTTTTGTCATTACATCGTATCATGGGTGTGGGGTCGTAAAGGGGTGAACTGGTAATCCTTTCCTCCCCTTTTTGATGGGCAGGGGTTACAACCTCCTGTCCTTCAAGGTTCCTGTCACGTTGCTGTTCGGCACGTTACAGGGTAAGAGGGGGGGGGGGAGGGAGTTTCCTGGTCCCACGCCCTGGAAGATTGGGCGTGTGCATTGCAGAAATCCCCCCGCCATAGAGTACGTCACTGTGCGCATCTCTGTTGGTAAGACTTCCGTGAGCTGTTCAGGTCCATATGATGGATCTGTTTCAGGGAGTGGTCAGGGCTCCTCCTCACGAAGCTCCTACTTGGGCCTTCTGTGAGTTAGGACTCTCCTTCCCTGTGAGGGAGCCTCCTCAGAGTTCAGAGCCTCCTCCTCAGATTGTCAAGGTGAGTAGAACTTCAAAAAGGAGTCCTGCTCTATTGTGTGTGTATTCGATTCAATTCGATTATTGAGTGTGTATTGGTTCAGTGCCTCCTCCTCGGAGAGTCCTAACCCAAAATATTACATGGCTCAATGTTGCAATATATTCTTTTCAATCTATACAGCTCGCGTGGGAAGTCTCTCTGGGGATTTCCGTCTCCTCCCTATGGGAGGGTGGTGGGATGTAAAAATGTAAAACATTTTTACCCTCAGCGTCGTCACAAGGGATTCATGACAGTCTGTGTTCTTTCTTTTTTGAATAAAAAGAGGAAGGTACATGAAGCACGACAGCTCCGTGTCGTTCTCCCAGGCGACTTGGAGGAACAATGTTTGGTGTCTTGCTAGACTATTCATTGATGTGTTTGGTTCTCGACGCATACATAGTGCTGGCTCAGGTGTGTTTCTGTGACAGAATCACACAGGGGCTAAGTGCGCCTTGGTTGCTTGTTAAAACAGCGTTTTTCTATGGCAACTGGGATGGAGTTTTGTCTCTTCCGAGCGCCAGTTTACTAGGTTGTCTCGATGAATTCTCGTTCATATCTGGGGGATGTTAACGGAATAGATCTGAACATAGGTAGAGGGGTCTCACGCCCTTGGGGTGGGCCACTGAGCACGGTCTAAATGGGGACCGTCTGGGTGGGGCCCTCTTTTCATGTTTTAGATCGACACGCATACCTACCCCCTCTCCTGGAGTGGGCATGTCGGTGTGGTTAGGACACGGGACTGGTATGGTCACGCTGGTCCAGGTCAGTTAACCCGTTGTCCGCCGGGGATGCAGATCTGCTGTTCTGGTACCCTGAGGGACTTGTGCTTTTTTCGGGGGGAAAAATGCTGGGTCGGTCCGGGTGTCACAGGGTTAGGCGTTATGGAGACCCTTTGTTGGGTACATGTTGTACTCTGCACTATCGTAATGGCTTACGGCCATGCCAACCTGTACACGCCCAATCTCGTTCGATCTCGGACGCTACGCAGGTTCGGTCCTGGTTAGTACTTGGTTGGGAGACCGCCTGGGAATACCAAGTGCGGTGTGCTTAGGGCTGGTTCTCCATTCTTTTCGCTCCTCTCTCACGCGTGGCGAAGAGGGGGCTGTTGGGGTGGTCTTGGACCTCCTCTGGTAACCCTGTGCTTCCCGTGCCGCCAGGCCCGGTCCGAAGTAAAGTTTCGTTGATACCGTAGGCCTGGGATAACCCTTTTTTGAAAACTGAAACACTTGTACTGCGGTATAGCCAGTGTATGCCCGCAGGTGTGTTTTGGAGTTTTTTCTTGAGGGGTTATAGTCAGGGCCGCCTCAGGGTGTGTGCGAGCAGTGCGGTCGCACAGGGCCTCGCGGGAAGGGGGGCCTCGCACAAAAAAAAATAAAAAAAAATAAAAAAATAATATTTTTTATTTATTATTTTTTTAATTATTTTTTTATTTATTTTTTTATTTTTATTTTTTGCGAGGCCCCCCTTCCCGCGAGGCCCTTTTTCATCACTGACCTAAAATCTAGTTTTGCTTATATGCTTATATATTTCACATTAGACACGTTCCTGGCTCTGAGGCTCTGCAGGCAGCAGAATTGGTTTCAATGAGGGGAGGGGTTACAGCCAGGTAAGGTAGCGTCTGTTGAGTTCATTGTGTGTGTCTGTGTGCGTGCCGGGGGGGGGGGGGGGGGGGGGCGTGAACCGACTCATTGCCAGACGTGAGCGATTCGACTCACGCTCACGGCAATTAATCGGCTCTTATGAACGAGTCGCTCATGACCGACCCATCACTAGCGTCTGACTATTTCGCGCATGCAGCATTGGAGCCTAGGTTATGCCAGCCAAGATGAAGAGGACATCGTTCGGCAGATGGACTGAAGATGAAAGTTGTTGCATGTTAGACAGTTCAGTCAGGCTAGCCATCTAAAGATAAAGACAAAGACAGGGACAGCTAGTTAGCTTTAGCTACGTTATAATATTAAGTGTGGTTCAGTCGGGATATAGCCATGATGATGTCGGCTAGTAGCTAGCTTAGCTAAAGGCTAACTAGCGTTAGCTAACCTAGAGACAGCGCGTGCAGCATTGTTATGCCAAGATGAAGAGGATGGTCGTTCGGCAGATGAACTTCGTCAACTCCACGCGGTTGTCTCCATCCTCTTGGACGTTTGGTGAGTTTTTAATGCACTCTATTCTATTCCCGCCGTGGATATCTCTCTCTCTCTCTCTCTCTCTGGAGCCAAACTGGCCGACTAGCTGTTGTATTACTAGTAGCTAACGGTGTGTGGCCTGGTGTCAGCACCTGTATTGACTACGACATCATCTTTGACAGAAGATGTAGTCGGGCCTGCACCATGACAAGGCTCCGGCCATAGCTTCTTTTTGTCCCGCCAGCGAGAGGCCTTTCGTCAACGTGGAGACCTGTGTTGCGGCCTTTCGCCCTGCGTTCCTCGTGCAGGTAAGATGTCATGACATTACCCCACTCTTCCTTCCTTCCCCTCCCGAATGTTTTGTTAATAACGATGTTTTTTTCCAGGCAAAACATATGTTACTTCACAACATTTGGAGATACGACATGTGCTGTGTGTGAATTGTCTTGGTCGTTTGTGTAGCTTGGGTAGCGTTGGGCCGTTGGCCAAAGCTGTGTGTGGCCTGGTGTCAGTACCTGGCTAGCCTATTTAGCTGAATGCTGTTTAGCTGTTTTCTCTGGTATAGACCCTCTTCTCTTTGGATTTAAGTGTTGATCTTTGTCCTTTTGGATCTATGTATATTCATGTTGCCTTTGTGAAGTTATCTTTTCCTTCTGTTTTGTTCTTCCATTAAAAGTTGAATATCCTTTTAGGGGCTCATCTTTGCTTATCTCTCTCATACATGCTCTCTCTCTAACACACACACACACGACAAACACACATGCTCTCTCTCTCTCTTTCTAACACACACAGTCTGCCTATGGCTGCCTTTCTCGATGGCTAGGCTGTGCTCGCTGAGTCTGTACCTAGTCAAGGATCTTCAGTCACAGTGCTCAGGTATTCTGCCACTGTGTACTCTCTGTTTAGGGCCAAATAGCATTTAAATTTCTTTCCAATGTGTCTCTCTCTCTCTCTCTCTCTCTCTCTCTCTCTCTCTCTCTCTCTCTCTCTCTCTCTCTCTCTCTCTCTCTGTACACTGTATATTGACTGTAGAACGGGAGCTCTCTCTCGCTCTCTCTCTTGCTATATGTTGACTGTATCATGCCCAGCCTCGGGCAGCGCTATTATTTAAGAATATGTTGACTGTATGCTGCCCTTGATCTCACCTTGTGGTGAAAGCTTGGGAAGGAGGCGAGTAGGTGACCACACACCTGCTTATGAGGGTAAGCTGATAGGGGTGTGGCCAGACGAATGTTGGGATGTAAAGGTACATTGTGGAATTTTTTATTCAGTGCGCGTGCACGAGTGAAGTATAGTGCAGTCGTGACGCTGAGCGTCACCATTACTCACAGAACTTGGTTATAGTTATAACCTATCGTTCTCTGATGGTTAACCACATAATACTGCTCTGGGATCAGGACTGGTGTGCCACGCCACCACCCTCTTGTTAAGTACCATATCAGGCTAGGGGGGAACATCTGTCAAGTCGGAGGGGTGAGATACTGAGACAACTGGCTGGCTTGGTTTTGGGTGGTGCTGCTGCTGCTGCTGCTGCTGCTGCTGCAATGCTTCTATTTTGGAAACCATTTTTCTGCTGGCACCAGATGGTAGTTGATCTGGCAGGGAGAGGAGAGAGAGAAGAAGGAAGGGATAGGGGAATGAAAGAGAGATGGATGTAGAGAGCTGGAAGTCAGGTGGTGAGGGGAATGACTCTGGTCTTGTGTTGTTATGGTACCATGGTATCGGCCTCATCCACATGATGATCCAGGAGCATAGTATGTAAACATACTTATGGCTCTGACCAGATAACTGTAGTCAGATGAGAAACCTTCATTTAGGCCATATGTGCACCTATAGCCCTCGGTCATGATGCATGACCTTATCATTCTATAATACAAGGGAGGATTTGTGGAAATGAACAAAATACCCATTGCTGATAAACATTTAATGTAATAATCCCAGGCAGCATGTGGTAGCTGAAACAGTGCCACAGGGCATGAGAATAATTCATGTGTCCAACTTTAGATCTAAACACTGCACCATGGATACGTGCCAATGACTGGGAATTCCGCTGTGTGGAAACCTTATTGATGTTTGTTTTGTGCCATATATGTGGCACTGGCAATGAAGTCACCCAAGCAGTGATTGAGTGGGTTATGTGGGGAGCCCATGGCTTGGCAGTACCCAGCACAGTTCTGACTGTAGCCACAGCAATGACTAATGTGCAGTGGTGGAGTGTGTGGATAATGAATCCGGTGTTGCAGTCTGGTCGACAAATCAACCAACCCACAGAACGCAGGAGCTGTAGAGGTGCCCTGAGAAAAAAGACAATGCATGTGTGTGTGTGTATTCCTGTGTGTGTGTGTGCCGCCCATTGCATGTCCCATGTCGTTGCATGCCAAATAAAGACCTCTCTAAAGAGGTCCTGCATTATTAATTAATTAATCGTCCCAGTGAGATGCAATAGAAAAATAGGCCAAAACTCATTCCTATATTCAGCAGCAGTACAATGGAATAGCCTACCAATGGAGTTGAAACCCATAAACCCCTTCTCCACTTTTAAACCAGTTTTAAAGAGGTGGATCATAAGTAGAAGAAGCTGGGAGTAGTGACCAAATGGTTTTTAATATGTGTTATTCCTTTTTATTCTTTTATTGTCTATAAAATGGAATATTATTGTATGTATTTATTTTTTATTTTTTATACCACACATCCTGACATACAGACACTACAAACACCCACGTCCACACACCTGTACATAAATCCACTGACACCAATGATGAAGGACGACACTGGAAACAAGCCTATGGCTTTATTGTGTTTATTTGAATCCTATTGTTAAATGGAGAAATGTATACCTGTTCATATTGTGATCAAATGTATATGTGTGATTCCCATTCTAAATCAATAAACTATTCTCCAGAACAATTCGGTTTTCTCTCATCAAGAACAGAATAGAACCCATAATTGAACATCAGCTCTCGGATAGCCAAATGGGTTTTCGCAAAGGAAAAGGAACAAGAGATGCAATCTGCCAACTCAGAATCATTGGTGAAAAATCGATAGACCAACAGAAGAAGCTGTATATTTGCTTCATCGATTTCACGAAGGCCTTCGACAGAGTTGAACATACAACATTGATGAGAACAATGGAAGAATTCAAAATACCAGTTTCTGACCGAAGAATAATTGCCAACTTATACTGGGGGCAGAAGGCTAATGTTAGAATAGGAAAGGAGAAATCAAGAGACTTCCCGGTGGAGAAGGGTGTAAGACAAGGATGCATCTTGTCCCCTGTACTCTTTAAGTCATCTCTGTTTACTCATCTCCAGACAAGCTGCTCCTGTTTTTTTTTTATAAAAAATGTAGAATACAAAGAAAAATGTCCTACTTAATAATTTTTCTTGTGTGCATTTAAGTATTGTATTTTGTTATCCTCTTGGGAGGAATCAGTCAGTGGGTGTTGGTCTGGGTTGGTTGTGCTTGGGAGAGCTCCTGCAGTATGTCAGTGTGTTGTCTTGTATTGTACGTTGTCTTGTTTTACGTTATGTATTGTATTTTCTTGTTACTCTGTGATTAGGACCCCCTCGAAAAAGAGATGGTTCATCTCAAGGGGGTTATCCTATCAATAAATACATTTCAAATCTATGTTGCATTTCAATTCAATTACCCCTCTGGCCCCAGCATGAATGACAATGGTACAGTTTACCCTGACATTTGTATTCTGTCTTGTAATTAACTATGTACTTACCCCACATGCCAGTTGGAACCAAATAGAAGTTTGTATATCCACAGCATACACTGCAAATGAGTTACAGCAATTCCATCAAAGCCTTTATGGATGTATACAAACTTCAATTTGATTTCAATTGACATTGTTTCAAGTTTCAAGTTTGCTTTTATTTGTCACAACACTATACAAATATACAATATACAACTAAAGTACAATGAAAGTACAATGAAGTAAAAATGCAGGCAATGAGGCAAAAAAAAGCGAAATGCAAAACATTATGCATGTAGTGCAAATCTCAACCTCTTAGCATGCAACGGCCCACATGTGGGCCCTCTTGAGGACGATTTGCCCACCAGCACTTTGCGGCTCGGGCGTGCATTTTTTAAATACAATATATAGATCGAATTAAAGCCCTATTTGTTGCCTGCCGATAGCCGTTTCAGGCGACAAAATCTGTTCAGCGGTTCTCGAGTTATATGCCAATATGTGAGGCGTGCATCGAAGTAGACGGCAGACTTTAAATTTGTTCAAATACTGACTCTCGAGCCTCTACCTCCATCAATAATTTGGCGATCTCGAAAATTATTGGACTGGATTTTAACCAATGAGTAGGGCTTTCCCCACATGGGAATGAGTGAATCAGGGATCTAGGTGAAAAGTCACAAGCGAGAACAGGAAAAGAATTCTCCGTCGAATGCATTGAAGTCTATGAGAAAATTATTTTCTGAGCTCTCTCACTTTTTACCAAAACCGCTTCTAATCACTCATTTCTGAACGGATATTTATGAAATCTGGACATGTACTACACAAGACTTCATGCTATGGACCCAGGGTGTTTTTTCAGCCATACCTTACCATTTTTGGAAATACTACTTCTGGACTACTAACTACTACAGAAAAACGTGAGTAACAAGTTTTTCTACAACTCAAGTTCAGACCTACCTATGTTACTCTATTTCATTAGCACTAAAAGTGAATTTTCTTTATTGAAACTTCAGAATGTCATCTTTCAAAAGAGACCAGGCTCATGCATGTATAAAGTATAGTATTTTGGTTTGCAAAAAAAGTATGCAGTCCTCAAAAACAAAAACTAAAATGGCCACTTTTCTGCCCGCTTGTTAAATAGATACAATATGGTGTAGTGTTAAAGTGTCTAAAGTTAATGTTAAATTGAGTGTTTGTTTAAAGTTAGTGTGTGCATGTGGATGTGTGTGCAATGAATGTATATGGATGGGTTGATGTTACATAGAGTCATTGAGCATCCTGATGGCCTGGGGATAGAAGCTCTTTCTGTACTGGCCATGAGACTCCGGTAGCGCTTGCCTGACCGCAGCAGTGCAAAGAGGCCGTTGTTTGGGTGACTAGAGTCTTCTCTATTCTCTTAGCCTTGGCCCAGGAGGGATGAGTATAATGACAGAATTGTCATTTTAAGGTGGATCGTTCCTCTAAAGGGAAGAAAAAAGGTGTAAAGAAATCTTGGAGGCAGTTCATGGACTCATTGTCCTATGTAATACATTGAGTCATACAAATGTTTCTGCAAGACAAATTACAGCCCAGGCTTACTTCATGAGGAATACCCTCATCTCTTGTACTGTACAGGCTTACTTCATGAGGAATACCCTCTTGTACTGTATTATGTCATCCATTTCTTTATTAAAGTCCTATGCGGGCTGCATTATAAATCTGAAACCAGCGTGGATGAGATATTTAGACACATCCTTTTGATCACTTGCGTGGCCCTCAGTCAAACATCTGCATGGTGTTTCCTACCCCCCTTCATCCCATGGATTTCATCCGTTCTGGTTGACACAGCAGCTACCGTGTCAGTTATCGGTCGTGTGACCTTTGAACTTCAAACACTGACAAACCACGCACGTCGGAGTAACCGAGCGGCTTGATAGGTGAAGAAAAAAACGAAATCACTGGCTGGCTTTGATTTTCACAACATACTGGTTCAATAAAGAACCTCTGTGGAAAATATTGTTCACGGGAAAATAACTCAAATAAATCCCGAACTTAATAAATATTTCTTCAAAATGAAATAACTGGCTAGTCTGAGAAGTCTTAAAAGCTCCGCCTGTCTTCTCTGCCCCACACTGCTAGACACCGGAGCACCCATAACATCTCTGAGTACGACCATCTCTATTCCAAATCCTGCAGAATTAGATTTTTCTGCCGGTCAGGCCATTAAAAAACTGGTATCTCTGTTTTTCTGAGTAAAAGTCAGCATTCCTCGTCGAGTGCAAATTGAATCGATGTTGAAAGGACAGTTAGATTGACTCTGGCCAGCGAATATGAAATAATTTTCTCTGTCACATTCTTGGACGACTTGGGAGAAGACAATCTGCTCAGTATCACTCCCCATGTCATTGAGCTCTGTCTCTCAACGCTGTGATGCAGGTATAAATGTGGAGGATCATGGCTCATTTGCAACAAGAACGTTAGGTTATGACTATAACCAAGTTCTGTTAATTAGGGGTGACGCTCGGCATCACTCATGCACTGTCGGATGCCGAGCGTCACCCCTAATTAACAGAACTTGGTTATAGTCATAACCTAACGTTCTGTATCATTAGAGGATCCGCTCGGCATCACTCATGCACATAGGGAGGCCGAGCGGAGCCACCGGCCGACAAATACACCCAGCTGAAAGCCCCCCACGACCATCAGAACAGGGAGGGCCGAGCCCCCCCGACCCCCCCTAATGGAGGGCACCCCCCCTATTAGAGGTTTCCCGGAAGGGCGACGGACCCGACCGTGCGAAGAGGCACTCAAGCAACTCAACGCACAGGGTGAGCAGCCGTGGCCTGACCCCACGACTACACACACGCACAACCCGCATACCACCCGGGAACGAATGGAGGGAACAACCTCGTTACTGCCCCCAGAATCACGGGGTCAAGGGCAAACCCAACCCCGTGGCAAGGCCGTAGCAGCGGAGCGTGAAGGAAGGCCCAGACCCACCAAAGGGACTGGACCCCCTGGAATGGGGGCCCGGAGAAGTCCATGATGCCAGCATCAAGACCCCACCAGGTGGGCACTTAGTGACCCCGCCCCCCACATCGCCAGCGTATTCGGACAAAGGCCCCTCAGCCGAGCGGGCCCTGTCCCCCCAATAGTACACCGCCTGGCACACTGACCCTGCAGAACAGGCAGTCAGCATGGCCGTAAGCACACAAAAAAGGTTAACCAACGGAAGCAGGCAGCGCACCGGGGAAAAACCAGGCAACAGGCTGTTAACCCTAGCCTGGAGACTGCGGACGAGACAGGCGCCAGAGGGGACAGCTGAACACAGCCGCCCTGGCGGAAGGGGCGTATGCTGGCGTTGTTGCATGACCAAGCCTTCATTTAAAAAAAACCCACAGAGAGGGGTCGAGGCAGAGAAGGCTGACACGATTGGCAGACGTCATGAATGTGCAGGGGCACCCTCAACCGGTGAACCCGGGAGTTGACACTGCTCCAACACACCAGGGAATCAACCACCTTGGTGTTACCCAATGCTGTGGTTGTTCCTATAACCCCTCAAGAAAAAACTCCAAAACACACCTGCGGGTATACACCGGCTATACCGCAGTACAAGTGTTTCAGTTTCCAAAAAAGGGTTAACCCAGGCCTACGGGTCGACGAAACATTACTTCGGACCGGGCCCGGCGATACGGGAAGCACAGGGTCACCAGAGGAGGTCAAAGACCACCCCAACAGGCCCCTCTTCACCATGCGTGAGTGAGGAGCGAAAAGAATGGAGAACCAGCCCCAAGCACACCGTACTTGGTATTCCCAGGCGGTCTCCCAACCAAGTACTAACCAGGACCAACCTGTGTAGCGGCCGAGATCTGACGAGATCGAGCGTGTACAGGTTGGCATGGCCGTAAGCCATTACGACAGTGCTGAGTAAAAAATTTACCCAACCAGGGTCTCCATGAATGAATGAATGAATGAATGAATGAATGAATGAATGAATGAATGAATGAATGAAAACTTTATTTAACAGATTGCAGAATGGGTACAATACAGTACGGCTCAATACATACAATTGTTAAGGGGATGCAGACCTGAGAAAGACGTTAGTCTTGTTTCCATCAGGGTCCCCCATTTTCAATTCATATCCATAGCGCTTAACCCTGTGACACCCGGACCGACCTGGCATTTTCCCCCCTGAAAAAAGCCCAAGTCCCTCAGGGTACCAGAACAGCAGATCTGCATCCCCGGCGGACAACGGGTTCAACTGATCCGGACCAGCGTGACCAGAACCAGTCCCGTGCCCTAACCACGCCGACATGCCTACTCCAGGAGAAGGGGCAGATATGCGTGTTGACCTTAAACATGAAAAGAAGGCGCCACCCAGACGTTCGGTTCGAACCGCGCCCGGTGGCCCACCCCCAGGGCGTGAGACCCCTCTACATATGTTCAGATCCATTCCGTCATCATCCCCCAGATATGAACGAGAATCCGTCGACAACCAAAACAGGTCGTCGGAAGAGGAAAAACCTCCATCCCAGTTGCTTTATAAAAACGCCGTTTTAACCCCAAGCAACCAAGGCGTGCCAGTCAGTCGCCTGATTACAGAACACCCCGAGCTAGCACTATGCGTGCGTCGGGACACAACCACATCAATGAACAGGCTATTTAGACCTGTCATTGAATCCCCAAGGCGCCCAGGGGAACGACAAGAGGGATGTGACACTTCCTAACTCCAACTCTTTTTAAAAGAAAAGAAGGAAGCACCAACAGTATGTATCCCATTCTACACGGCCGGGGGTAAAAATAGTTTACATTTTTACATTCCACCACCCTCCCATAGAGAGGAGACGGAAACCCCCAGAGAGACTTCCCACGCAAGCTGTACAGATTGAAAAGAATATATTGCACCTTGAGCCATGTAAAAGTTTGGTTTTAGGGCTCTCCGGGGAGGAGGCACTGAACCCATACACACTCAATAATCGAATTGAATCGAATACACACAATAGAGTAGGACTCCTTCTTGAGGTTCCACTCACCTTATCAATCTGAGGAGGAGGCTCTGTACTCTGAGGAGGCTCCCTCACATGGAAGGAGAGTTCCAACTCACAGAAGGCCCGAATAGGAGCTTCGTGAGGAGGAGCCCTGACCACCCCCCGTTTTAAACAGATCCATCATATGGACCTGAACAGCACACGGAAGTCCTACCAACAGAGACGCGCACGGTGACGTACTCTATGGCGGGGGAATTTCTGTGGTGCACACGCCCAATATTCCAGGTCGTGGGACCAGGAAACGCCCTCCCCCCCCCCTCACCCTGTAACGTGCCGAACCGCAATGTGACAGGAACCTTGAAGGACAGCTGGGTTTACCCCTGACCAACAGAAAAAAGGGGGAGGAAAGGTTACCAGTTCACCCCTTTACGACCCCACACCCATGATACGATGTAATGACAAAAAGAGAGTATGACACAGTCATAGTCAGCTCCATGAAGCGTCTAACAGCTTCACACAGCGCACGTGCTAACCTGCTATCTGATTTTTACTAAGGAAAAAACACAGAATAGAGAGGGCTCTCCAAGAGCCCCGGTACCAAACTTACACATGTGCTTCTGTGGCCAGCCCAACCCAGTTGTAGGTCACATGACACACACAACCCATCATCACCTACAAAAAAATGGCAAAAACACTCTACAGAGGAACGCCGTTTTTCATAATGAGAGAATACATAATTCTCGATTAGTATCGGCCACAGGCCTTGCTAAGCACACACGAAAAGCGACCAAACAATCTTTTCTTTTAGGAAAATAAAGTTTCTCAAGCAGTTGTAGCACAACCTCAGCAATCAAGCTAAGGGTTACATCGTATCCCTACCACACAGTGACACAATGTAGTGTAACAACATGTCTGAGAGGAGGATGAAGAAGTCCCCAGGGAACCGGGGGGAAAACACAACCCTCCTACTTTACCCTTAATACGGCCAGTTGAACAGGTAAACCTGTTAATATGTGAACACACTGTTCATTGTCATTACAGGCTGAGAAAAGAATCATTCTTTACTCATATGTCACTAAGCATAGCTTTATAGGTTAGTGTAACCCCCTTAGTTGTGAGTACACAGTACATAAACACACATGATGTTTCTCAACACAACAAACCAGATCATTTTCACATCTGTAACAAACAACCCGATTTGCATGGAGAAGCTAAATACCAGTGACAAGACAATTCACACATAACTCGCATCGTATCCTAAATGTAGTGCAGCAACACTCGTTTTGGAAAACATCGTTATTTACAAAACATTTAGAAGGGAAAGCAATAGCGGGCGGTTAGGTGGCCGAGCGGAGATTGCGTTCGTCACCAGCCCCGGAGCTGTGAGCTGGATTCGCCTGTTCGAGTCCAGCTCACAGCTCCGGGGTTGTCACCAGCTTGGCTGGCCGTCTGCACTAATACAATTGGCTGTATTAGAGGGTGGGAGAAGCTGGCGGGGTGGGTCCGGGTCGTTGTAAACAGCGACTCCTACAGTTCGGTCGGGGCGCCTGCTAAGCGCGGATAGGACTTGAGGGGGATAGTGTGATCCTCCCACACGCTACGCCCTCTCGATGAGAATCCACGCTGCCAGGTGAAAAGAAGCGGTGATTGGCTGGACGTGTGTCGGAGGAAGCACGTGGTAGCCTCCACTCTCCCAGATGATCTGACTGTGGGGGGTAAGTGCGCAGCGACCAGGAAGGGACTGGGAATTGGCATACGACTAACATTGGGATGGGAGAAAATCGGAGGAAAATGGAGGGGGAAAAAGACCAATAAAAAAAAGAAAAAAAGAAAGGAAAGCAATAAGACGTGCTCAAGGTCTGGTCAGACCTTGCCTACCTTGAGCGCAGATCAAGCGAAACTGCAGCCTCTAACAAGGCACCGTAGTAAACACAGCCGCTGTGTTGTCGACCTGGGCAGCGTCGCCGCTCCATCCCGTTGCTACGGTCCCCCTTGATGACGCAGTCCTTGCCGTCCTGGCTCAGGGCAGGTTCGACGAACATCCTCTGTCAAAGATGACGTCGTAGTCAAGAGTGTTTAAAACATGTTATAATCAAAGCACGTTCAACAGTGTAGCATTAAGCTAACGGCCGCACTCGGCCGATAGCAGCAAGCTAACGTTTCCTAGCCTAGTCTAGGTAGGCCATAACTAGCACGCAAGCTAACGTTTCCTAGCCTAGTGATCACAACAGGCTAGCGCCGCAGCTAACAGCTGACTGGCTAACAGTAGGCCACCACTAGCACGTAAGCTAAGCAGCTATCACCTGAACTTGTACACAATGATATAACAATCACTCAGACAGGCCGCCATTCTGAAACCCTCCTCACTGTTTAAGAGAGAAGAGAAACAAGATGTTAACACAGTTTTACAACGGTGATTTTACCAACACCCGACGGAGCCAGCACAATACCCAACTGGCCTGTAGCTGACTTGAACACAGATCTTCCGCTAACGAACATCCATGCCCATATTTCCTCGTGAGGGAATACTCTCATTTGTATTATGAAAGAAGGGGCCTCACGGTGACAGAGAAACAACCACTCGTCCAAAAAACACAGGGATCACCAGTGTTATTGGTCGTGGCCCACTATTTAATTATAATGGGCTTCAGGCCAAGGTCTTCCGCCGTCACCTAAGAGGCTGAACAAAAGACCCTAGTCTGGGGCCGGTTTTCATAAACATTGTCAACTAGCCCCCATAGCACTAACAGACAAGTGGAGCCCGCCAGCAAAAACATAACTCACCAAACCTGGAACCCACCGCTTCTCACAACAGCGGCGCGTCCTACAGTCCAGCTGTGCCTTTACCGCAACCAGCACACAGCAAGGACTGCAGTTGGAAGGCATGCAGCGGCGCGAACTCCCAATACGAAAACCGGTGGAGGATTTTTAGAATGATCATCATCTTCCAGACACTCCAGTACGAAGACAATATCGCCGTATTTTCTCGAATATAGTGAGAGAGAAAATAAAGATATGATGTCAACGTATCTCGTTTTCCAACTCTTCTCCTACCATCACATCACGTCAAGTGGGGATCTACCGAGGCACTTCCTTGTGGTGAAAGCGAGAAAGGAGGAGAGCAGGTGACCACACACCTGCTTATGTAGGTGAGCTGATAGGGGTGTGGTCAGACAAATATTGGGATTAAAGGTACATTGTGGTCTTTATTCAGTGCGCGTGCACGTGTGCGAGGACAGTGCATGAGTGATGCCGAGCGGATCCCCTAATGATACAGAACCCCCTATCGACCAGCCAGAAGTGAAGTCACACTTGTGTTTCTGGGTCATAGATCGCTGGGGGATCATTCAGGTACTCCCTATCCTGCTGCTTTCAATGGCCAAGATTACAACTAAATATTCCATCTTTATATTTCGTCTGTCCAGGCCCTAACTGCTTTATCTCACTGTTCCTTGTGTATGTTGTATGGTCATCATTAGACCTGTATACTTGGGTTTCATTTGCTGCTTTGATGATACAAGAATTCTTAATTCTTTCATAGGACATTTGTGAGGCTTTTTATGCCTTTGTGTGCTTCACAGCTCATAATGATGATCTTGACCTTCTTCTTTATTGGCTAGTATACAGAGAAGGAGTAAGGATGAGTCACACCAAAGAATGGACTTGGGCCCATGACATCACTACTAGCACACAGCAGACACCAGGACGATTTTAATATCTGACCATTTTCTTTCTATGATCCCCAATATGAGGCAACCGGGGGTGTAAAAGTGAAAGTATGGGTACCGTCTCAAAATCTTACTCAAGTAAAAGTCAGAGTATCTGGCTAAAAACACACTTGAGTAAAAGTAAAAAAGTTTCTACTTTTAAATGTACTTAATAAGTACTAAAAAGTCAAAGTAAAACCTTTTTTGACCAGGGGTCTCAAACTCATTCCATCGTGGACCAAGTTTTCATTTGATATTAAATTATTCTTCTGATAGCAGGTGTTTAATCAAAGATCCCTGCGTTCTAGTCTGGCACAAGGACCAATCAGCATGGGTATGGGCGGGTTAATTTTCCATTGATGGGGATTTGATTGGCTGTTTTTAAATAAAGTGTGGCCGCAGGATTAATAACGTTAACGTTAGTTCGGCCAGAGAAACAAATATACTAATTAAAATGGTTGGACCTGTGGGATTTCTGCTTTGTACTTTGTAGGTCTGCATTTTAAATGTAAGGAGTACTAAGTATGTTTTTTTTTCTTTGAAATGTAATTGAGTAAAAGTACAAGTATACAAACCTAATAATACTCGAGTAAAGTACAAATCCCCCAAAACAGTACTTAAGTATAGTAACAAAGTACAATTACTCAAGTACTTTACACCCCT
Organism: Notolepis coatsorum; assembly: GCF_963971535.1. NCBI lineage: Eukaryota > Metazoa > Chordata > Actinopteri > Aulopiformes > Paralepididae > Notolepis > Notolepis coatsorum. Next base: position 107,162,423 of record NC_140169.1, on the reverse strand, counting down.
GGAGGCAACCCACTGCCATTAGTGCCTCCTGGGATCATGGATATAAAGTGGTTTAAACAGGTACAAGGTACACAAGTATAATAAAGTATAGTAGTAGTAGTAGTAGTAGTAGTAGTAGTAGTAGTAGTAGTAGTAGTAGTAGTAGTAGTAGTAGTAGTAGTAGTACTAGCAGTCACACGATAGTTACCAATTTACAGATGAAGAATTCACTCAAAGGTCAACACACAACTTTTAACTAAATAAAATACAACTGTAAATGTAGGGTAAGAAAAGATCAAACAACAGTACAAGTAGAGATACAACTAGTACACAACATGAGAGACATAAGGCATAACTGATCAGCAGTGGCGGCTGCTGACCAAATTTTTTGGTGAAGCACAAATTATTATATTATATTATATATTAAATTATATTTTCAAAACATCCCCCACTGTGTGTGTCAGTGGTCAGTGGACACAGATGAAAACATATTAACAATAGGTGACGGCGTACCTGACCAGACACAGATGCAAAGAATTACATATTCGGTGACGGCACACCTGACCAGACAGATGAAAACATATTAGGTGACGCGTGACGGCACACCTAACCAGACACAGATCAAAACATATTAGGTGACAGCGCACCTGACCAGATCAAAACATATTAGGTGACAGCGCACCTGACCAGATCAAAACATATTAGGTAACAGCGCACCTGACCAGATCAAAACATATTAGGTGACAGCGCACCTGACCAGATCAAAACATATTAGGTGACAGCGCAAGATTACAAACATCACAAAACAAACTGGTCAGACTACTGCTTGACCTTACTCCTAAAACCCACCTCACCCCTGCCCATTTTGACAACCTAGGATGGCTTAGAGTAGACAACAGAGTACAGCAACTTGCAATGGGCCTGTCTAGGAAGCTGGCTGCCATCATGGAGAACCCCTACCACCCCCTCTACGACGAGCTAGTCAAGATGAGAAGCTCGTTCAGCCACAGACTCATTCCCCCCCGACACTCACCGCCTCGGACAGTCCTTCATATCAGCGGCCATCAGGCTCCACAACAGTGGGCAGCGACTAGCAGCCTCCAGGCTCCACAACAGGGGGCAGCGACAGCGACTGCTACCAGACATTGACCTGGGACTTATAGGAACCCAAGGAGGACAACCTACACTACCTTAGGCTTACTGCACCCTATGTGGATACTGTGATACTGTGAATAATGTATATTTCAGTGGATACCGTGATACTGTGAATAATGTATACTCAGTAGATAGTAAATTATAACACTACCTCATGCATACTGCACCTTATGTGACACTGTGAATAATGTGAATATTCCTCAGCTAGTCAGATAGTAAATTATATTGACCATATTGATCAAATTGTTTACACTGCCTGTGTTGTTTTTTTACTACCTGTATACTGTGTTGTTTTACTACCTGTACCCCCCCCCCCCCCTCCCCCCCATGCTGCTATGATGCCTGAATTTCCCCAAGGGGATCAATAAAGGAATATCTTATCTTATATTATCTTACAAGATACACTACACCACTAAGATACCCATGTGCATGTCGAAATACTTCCCAAAGGTCAGTGAATATCACGACCACAACACCAGAGGGAGTTCCACAAATCATGTTCAACCCAGATAAAATCATTGAAAAAGTTTAAAAAAAGAAAATTAAAAAAAATGTAATAACTTTTTTTTTAATTAAAGAAAATCATCATAACTTAGAAATGAGATTGCATAGGTCTATGAATCGAGATCGCGATTTTGGTTTGATTAATTGCCCAGCCCTACTGTGTACAGTAAGTTAGCTTGGTGATCATCATTGTGATAAGCTAAGCTAAAGGTAGCTAACAAATTGGCTAGCTACTGTTAGCATACAAGCTTTTACAAACACTGTACTTACTTTTTCATCCTCAACCTTTTTTCTGTCCTCTCCATGTTGCTGATTTATACTTCGGTCCTTTGGTGCAAAGTTTCATTTAGCCTACAGTGCTACTGCCTACACAGTAATGTTACTGACTGTACAGGGCTCTCCAAGCCCTCTCAAAGCAGGAAATAGGAAATGGTGTTCTCTGATTGGTGTAAAAAAGTGTCAGAACTGTCAATCATTCAAGGCCCATTCAAATGAATGAGTGAGTCTAAGCCTCACGGGTGTGCACTTAGACCAGTTACTTGTTACGTTCTGGTTGCTGACTACTGTCTGGAACCACCCACCATTCTGTCATCTGTCACTTGGCTACTGTCACCTGTCTCCCCTGTCACTTAGTGCTGTCACTTAAGTGCTCCCATAGTCGAGCGGACTGTACACGGACTGGACTCTGCGGAGGTCCACTGGACTCTTTGAGCTTTCATAGTCGAGCAGATCTCCGCGGACCAATTTCCTACATGTCTCGCGCCAGTTTACACCAGTTTACACCTCGCGCCAGTTTGTGTGACACCAAGCCCAACTTGCAATGGGCCTGTCTAGGAAGCTGGCTGCCATCATGGAGAACCCCTACCACCCCCTCTACGACGAGCTAGTCAAGATGAGAAGCTCGTTCAGCCACAGACTCATTCCCCCCCGACACTCACCGCCTCGGACAGTCCTTCATATCAGCGGCCATCAGGCTCCACAACAGTGGGCAGCGACTAGCAGCCTCCAGGCTCCACAACAGGGGGCAGCGACAGCGACTGCTACCAGACATTGACCTGGGACTTATAGGAACCCAAGGAGGACAACCTACACTACCTTAGGCTTACTGCACCCTATGTGGATACTGTGATACTGTGATACTGTGAATAATGTATATTTCAGTGGATACCGTGATACTGTGAATAATGTATACTCAGTAGATAGTAAATTATAACACTACCTCATGCATACTGCACCTTATGTGACACTGTGAATAATGTGAATATTCCTCAGCTAGTCAGATAGTAAATTATATTGACCATATTGATCAAATTGTTTACACTGCCTGTGTTGTTTTTTTACTACCTGTATACTGTGTTGTTTTACTACCTGTACCCCCCCCCCCTCCCCCCCATGCTGCTATGATGCCTGAATTTCCCCAAGGGGATCAATAAAGGAATATCTTATCTTATATTATCTTACAAGATACACTACACCACTAAGATACCCATGTGCATGACGAAATACTTCCCAAAGGTCAGTGAATATCACGACCACAACACCAGAGGGAGTTCCACAAATCATGTTCAACCCAGATAAAATCATTGAAAAAGTTTAAAAAAAGAAAATTAAAAAAAATTTAATAACTTTTTTTTTAATTAAAGAAAATCATCATAACTTAGAAATGAGATTGCATAGGTCTATGAATCGAGATCGCGATTTTGGTTTGATTAATTGCCCAGCCCTACTGTGTACAGTAAGTTAGCTTGGTGATCATCATTGTGATAAGCTAAGCTAAAGGTAGCTAACAAATTGGCTAGCTACTGTTAGCATACAAGCTTTTACAAACACTGTACTTACTTTTTCATCCTCAACCTTTTTTCTGTCCTCTCCATGTTGCTGATTTATACTTCGGTCCTTTGGTGCAAAGTTTCATTTAGCCTACAGTGCTACTGCCTACACAGTAATGTTACTGACTGTACAGGGCTCTACAAGCCCTCTCAAAGCAGGAAATAGGAAATGGTGTTCTCTGATTGGTGTAAAAAAGTGTCAGAACTGTCAATCATTCAAGGCCCATTCAAATGAATGAGTGAGTCTAAGCCTCACGGGTGTGCACTTAGACCAGTTACTTGTTACGTTCTGGTTGCTGACTACTGTCTGGAACCACCCACCATTCTGTCATCTGTCACTTGGCTACTGTCACCTGTCTCCCCTGTCACTTAGTGCTGTCACTTAAGTGCTCCCATAGTCGAGCGGACTGTACACGGACTGGACTCTGCGGAGGTCCACTGGACTCTTTGAGCTTTCATAGTCGAGCAGATCTCCGCGGACCAATTTCCTACATGTCTCGCGCCAGTTTACACCAGTTTACACCTCGCGCCAGTTTGTGTGACACCAAGTGGGCGCCGCGGACGTCCGCGCGTCAGAAAATAGGAGCTTTGCACTTGGACTCTGCTTTGGGTCTGCTTTGATTACCCTTTGGGTCAGCTTTGAGCGCGCAGGAGTCTGCTCCGTGTACGGTCCGCTCGACTATGGGAAGGGCTTTAGGGTATGGTTCCTGATTGGCTGTCACAGGGGTGTGTGTGGAATGTTAGAATGTGGTGTCTATTTAACCTTCCTATCTTCTGCTTGATATCCGTCAGGTCTTCATTATAGCGTTCGGAGATAACGCGGGCGGTTCCGGTTCTGGACCACCACTAAGCTCCATTGTCTTATCCCCTCTTCTTCCTGCCACTCGGCATTGTATCCTAGTATTACTCTTTGTGTTCTTTACTATTAAAACGAACCTGCTTAAGAGTACACCCTCTCCGTCTCTGTGATTGCATACCACAATTGGAACTCACCTACCTCCATCCTGACAGAAGACCTGACCATCAGAGTTCCATGGATGCAATCATGGAGATGCTCCAGGCACAGAGGAGTGCGCAGGAGCGAATGGAAGGACACCAGCAGCTTGTCAGCGCCGAGTTGGTTCGGTGGGAATAGCCGTGGCTCCTGGGTTCGCTCCTGGTGCCCAATAGCTCCCCGACTCTCCTCGATGTTGAACTCCGCTTCTCCCGACGACGACTCTCCCACCGTCGTTCTCACCCCGGCCACCTCGACTTCCGCCTGCTGGGCCATGAGCAGCGCCGAATGCGCCGTCTCCTGCGACGAGCTGACGAGCCCGCCCAGCCGAAACCAACTCGGCGCAGCTCACGGCCCAGCAGGCGCAAGTCGAGGTGGCCGGCAACGTGGAGTAGGAGGTTGGCCTGGGCTGAGTACGCGCATAATACCCTCCTCTCCTCCTCTACCGGTATGTCTCCCTTTCAGTGTCAATATGGTTTTCAACTTCCTCTGTTTCCCGAGCAGGAGCAGGAGGCGGAGGTGCCCTCGGCCCAGGCACATGTGGCTCGCTGCCGCAGGATGTGGAAGCGGGTCCGGACGGCGCTGCAGAAGGTTTCAGTTAGAACCCAGCGGCAGGCTAACCGCAAGCGTCATCCGGCTCCGGTTTACCGTCCTGGGCAGCGGGTTTGGCTTTCCAACCGGGATCTCCCTCTCCGGGTGGAATCCAGGAAGCTGGCTCCTCGCTTTATAGGCCCCTTTAAAGTGGTGCGTCGGGTGAATCCTGTGGCTTACAGGCTAAGGCTTCCGAGCTCGATGAGGGTTCATCCGACGTTTCATGTGTCCCTGTTGAAGCCATTCCTCTCATCGCCCTTGGCCCCGCCACTGCCTACGATTCCTCCACCTAGGTTTATTGGTGGTCAACCCATTTACACGGTGCGGAGGATACTGGGTTGTAGGCGGAGGGGTAGGGGGTTTCAGTTCTTGGTGGATTGGGAGGGGTACGGGATAGAAGAGCGTTCTTGGGTGCCTCAAAGGGACATTTTAGATCCCAGCCATTGATTTCCGGCGGCTGAATCCCGAGGCCCCCAGGGGAACGTCTGGTGCCGTTCGTCGGGGGAGGGTACTGTTACGTTCTGGTTGCTGACTGCTGTCTGGAACCACCCACCATTCTGTCATCTGTCACTTGGCTACTGTCACCTGTCTCCCCTGTCACTTAGTGCTGTCACTTAGGGTATGGTTCCTGATTGGCTGTCACGGGGGTGTGTGTGGAATGTTAGAATGTGGTGTCTATTTAACCTTCCTATCTTCTGCTTGATATCCGTCAGGTCTTCATTATAGCGTTCGGAGATAACGCGGGCGGTTCCGGTTCTGGACCACCACTAAGCTCCATTATCTTATCCCCTCTTCTTCCTGCCACTCGGCATTGTATCCTAGTATTACTCTTTGTGTTCTTTCTACAATTAAAACGAACCTGCTTAAGAGTACACCCTCTCCATCTCTGTGATTGCATACCACAATTGGAACTCACCTACCTCCATCCTGACAGTTACTGTCCAATCAAAGGTGCTATTTCGCTGCCATTCACTTACATTAGCTAGTGAGGCACTTGAGGAATGTACTAGCCAATGTAAGTGATTGGGAGCTGTATATCACTTGAAATTTTTTTTTAAAATCACTGGAATTTTTTTTTCATAGAGGAAAACATTTCTAATAAAAAAAAAAAAAGGGGAAAGATGAAATTACCTACCTGGGTTCCATCCTAGAGGCAAATATTTCCTGTGACAAAATGGGATCCAATGTAATAAAACTAAGTCAACCAACGAACTAGATTCCTAAAAATATATATAAATAAATAAAAAAATATGTATATTAATAATAGTTTTTTTTATACTAGTGAAGCACTGCTGACCAGGTTATCAGCATTAAAGGGAGTTATGTGTGTATGGGTGTTCAAAAGTCTAGCCTTTTTTGTGTGTTTCAGGCAGCATTCACACTATGCCAGTGGGCAGCGGCTCAGTATACTGGGCACATGCAGACTGTTGTTTTTCTCTCATTTGGACTGATAAGATGTTACTAGAACCCACTCTGAAAACAATGGTCTGCAGAGGTTTAAAAAAGAATTGACCTACTTTCTGGGGTTTGCACACAATGATGCAGATCAGAGAACTTTAAAGCAAGATGATAATTGCCTTGGTTCAACTTCCTGGCCTTGGTTTACTTTATTGTAATTAAGAGGCAACAAAGCCCAACGACTTCGCTCAGACACATGTCCTACATTTTCTAGTAACTAGAATTGTTTCAAATAGTATTTGCAAATTATTCATAGCGTTTGCTTTAACCAGTTTGTAGTGTCAGATGGTTGGCACATAGGAGGACAATACAATGAGTGCCAAATAGTCTGCACAATCACAAGAAGTGATTTGAAAGTGAATTTAGCATCCTTTTCTGTGATTCAAGTTTCAAGTTCAAGTTTCTTTAATAGTTGTCATACAGAATGCTTCTTACTGTTTCGCTCCAGAGACTGTGTTAGACAAGATAAGTATGAAATAAAATAGTATAGCATGTAAAATAGAAGTAAAAATAGAGGTCACAGTGTTCAGTATAGACTGTGGCTGACACTATGTGAACTGACGTGGTGTGGTAAACCCTGCATTCATCTGGTACTCTTTGCATGTTATTAGAAATTATATTAGTTACAAATATTTTTGACCCAGGTCTGGACCTAACAAAATGCTACCACAAAGCAGAAACAATAGAGAGAGATTAGAGAGTATAAAAATAAAAAAAAGTGGCGACAATAATGCTTTAATAACACGCAACCTCCGCTTATTCTCAAGCACCAGAGTTCTTACACACATCGCTGGGATCCACATCCTTGCCCCGACAACCTCCGATCCAAACACTTATAATCTCGCAAGCTGTGGCTTGGCCGACAAGATAGGATAAATCAGACACAGAAATAGGCTATTTCAGGCACTCTCATTCTGTTCTACGTTAGTTTCACAAGTACTGTACGTTCTACATACTTTCATGGCATGGATCCACCCATTCTCTCACCATTCTCACCTGAACTCACCATTCTCACCTGAACTCACCATTCTCACCTGAACTCACCATTCTCACCTGAGCTCACCATTTTCACCTGAGCTCACCATTCTCACCTGAGCTCACTCACTCATCAAGGCCTATAGAAGCTGGTTCATGCTTTTATTTCAAGCCGATTAGATTATTGTAATGCTCTTTTAACTGGTCTCCCTAAAAAGTCTATAGAGAAACTACAGTTAATCCAAAACTCTGCTGCTAGACTTTTAACAAAAACAAGAAAGTGAGAGCATATTACACCTGTTTTAGCTACATTGCACTGGCTATGTGCCAACTCGAGCTCTTAGATCGACCACAGCCGACCTTGTAAAAAAATAAAAAAGCGGTGAGAGTGCTTTCAGCTACTACGCCCCAACACTTTGGAACACTCTCCTGCAGGTCATTAGGACAGCTGACTCAGTTGACACTAAAAACTGCTCAAAACTTACCTTTTTAAACTAGCTTTTAAATTAATTAATATATTTATTGTCTTATTTTTCTTTCTTTCTATTATTTTTACTTAAATATTTTATTACCGTGGGGTGGCAGTGGCTAGAGCAGTCGTCTGGTCCATGGCCTGTGGCTGTGCCGGGAGGGGGGCACGATTCTGGATGTTCGGGTGGATGGACATGGTGGTGGTGGTGGTGGGATGGGGGGGGGGCGTGTGGCATTGTGGGTGGTCTGGGATGGCACTGGGACCTTTGGGACGCTTTGGGGTGCTGTGGGTGTTGTGGTGGGTTCTTCATGCGGGGGGGTCCCTGGTGAAAGATAACAGCGTTTCTAGCCTTTGATCATTTAATCCACTCGTCACCTGCTGCTCCGTGACTGGCCTCCGCGTTGTGTAATTTTACTTGGATATCTCATTAGCTGTCTCACACTGTATCAACCCTGTTGGTACATCCGTAGTCAGAAGAAACGACACTGGCAAACGTGGTACCTTTCTTGGAAAAACGTTGTTTATTCCATAAACAAAGCCTCTGTACCAGATGGAAAACAGTTATTTCTGTAATGTCCTTGAACAGTCTTAATTCATTCTTCTCCACCGTCTCTTATGCTATTAGTCCAATGGTTCTGGGCCTCGTCGACGGCCAAAACCTCTCCTGTTAGCCGAAGCTAGCGATGATGTGGCATATTCCCTTCCTCCCCGCGAGATCAACGCGTCTGCTCGCCTGTGCGTCGTGTCTCAATCGAACTTACCCCGGAAGGAACTGACATCTCATAACATTCTCCCCATAGCAACGGGCCCCGCCCCCTCTTCTCGTTACTACGTGACACACTACCATGGCAATGGCTGGTCACCTTTAACACACTAAACGTCCTCTTCTATCGATGTCGAACTCTTCCCGTAGCTCTCTGACCAAACCTCCCCCACCAGCCGCCTGTTATCTCCTCTGTTGAACAACTCGGCCAACGACGACCTTGGCACTCACACACCCTGCTTGCTGCTCTCTACCGTGGAAACACACACTGGCTGCCGGCTACCTTTTTTTAATTTTTTATTTTTATTGATCTTTTTCCCCCTCCATTTTTCCTCCGATTTTCTCCCCATCCCAATGTTAGTCGTATGCCAATTCCCAATCCCCTTCCTGGTCGCTGCGCACTTACCCCCCACAGTCAGATCATCTGGGAGAGTGGAGGCTATCACGTGCTTCCTCCGACACACGTCCAGCCAATCAACCGCTTCTTTTCACCTGGCAGCGCGGATCCTCCCTGAGAGGGCGTAGCGTGTGGAAGGATCACACTATCCCACTCAGGTCCTATCCGCGCTTAGCAGGCGACCCGACCGAACTGTAGGAGTCGCTGTTTACAACAACCCGGACCCACCCCGCCAGCTTCTCCCACCCTCTAATACAGCCAATTGTATTAGTGTGAACGGCCAGCCAAGCTGGTGACAACCCCGGAGCTGTGGCAAATCCAGCTCACAGCTCCGGGGTTGGTGATGAACGCAATCTCCGCTACGCCACCTAACCGCCCTGCTGCCAGCTACTTTTAAGATCTATAGATCCGTCTGAGTAGATGCTGTCATCTACAGATATTTACATTATATAGACATTGAAAAACAAGCATTCCTTCACTGGGGTGTCGGTGAGTTGGGGAAGTTCAGTGGTCAATATTCTTTTTCAACATGGGCTGCTCTCCCCCAAACCCAGAAATGAGAAAAAAAAAACGTGTGACGTCATCAGTTATAGAGCAGAGTCGCAAACCGCTTCACAAAGAATATATATATTTTATATATATATATATAGTGACGAATCTGGTGGGAACCAGACTCGCCACGGTTCAAATACAAATAAATTCAAAAGGTCTACACGAGAGCAATATCAATCAATACGAATATTTATTGAATTAAGGCAAACATCCAGTTTGATAGGCAAGAGAATGGTCATAGACAGTCCGATGGTCAGAAACAAAAAAACAGGCTCGCCGACAGAAAAAGGGATTGTTCAATACTCAGGGTAGGGTCAGTACACAAGGGGGTTTCTCAGCCAGTCCAGGGTCCAGTACACAAAGAACACCTACTCGCCTTCACCTCTCCCCTTACTACCTCTCACCTTCACAACTCTGAATACTACAATCTCTCTCTCTCTCAATACACAACAACTCCAACTCCGCTCAACTCATTCCTCTCTAACCTAGTTATGTAGTGTGTGGGACTGGGTGTGTGCACGTGAGATGTGGGTGGACTAATGATGTGCAGGTGTGTTCTATCAGTACTAATCAGCTACCTAATTGACTCTACTCCTTCCGTGGCAGAAGTATCTCCCATCCTTCACATATCCATGGGAGGGGGGAGGAGATCTGTCACATATATATATAATATATATGTAGGTATATAGCGGACGTTTTTTAGTGTAAAAAACACCTTATTTATTGCATTTTGATGATTTCTTTTGCACTTTGTGATGGATTAAATTAACTGCTATTATAGAGCTCAACACCACTGAAGGCCACACCAAAACACACAGACAACTTTTTAGGGATTCTATGATGACAACCACATTATGACAACAACCTTGTCTTTACATGACACTACCATCATCAAGCGATTCAACACAACAACATTGCCAAAGCACGGACCAGGACCATAACATCAGGATGATAAAATATCACTCACCAAAGCTGTGGGCTCACTTGAAGAGAAAGGTAGCACTGGCTTTTGATGCTGGGCAAATTTGCGTTAAGTCACGGCTGTCTGATGGTATTGCGAGTAAACTTTTTTATCCTCTTTAAGGTGGAAAAGTTCCTCTCCTTTCGTCATAGGAGTTGTTATGATGATTAACCGTCTGTAGTGTGGTAGTGAAAGGGTCAACCTTCTGTAGTGTGGTAGTGAAAGGGTTACCCCTTTGTCATTTGACAGTGGAAGGGTTAAGCTTATGTATTGTCGCAGTGAAAGGGTTAACCATTTGGTAGTGTGGTAGTGAAAGGGTTAAGATAGCTACTTGCCGCTTTATCTCATTATCACCAGAATGGACCACTTTGCTGTGAAAGTGAATGTCTTTCCTTTCACCTCTGTTTTTCATGAGCTGGGTGCTGTAATAAATTAATATATGATAACTGTATCCATCTGTAGTTTGATATGAAAATTGCCTGTCCCTGCACAATTCAAACCAAGCCTTTAGTGTTCCAGTGTGCCAGTAAGGACACTTGGGAATTAGCAGGGGGCGATTTCACCCACCCCTGTTGAGAAACCCTATGTTACGTCCCACCTATCCATGGACTGTTCTCCCCTGCTTTACCTCTCCCCATCCCTGTATGTTTCTCATCTCTCTGTCCCCTAGTGTTCTCTCCCTCCTCTCTCTCTCTTGCTCTCTCTCTCTCTCTCTCTCTCTCTCTCTCTCTCTCTCTCTCTCTCTCTCTCTCTCTCTCTCTCTCTCTCTCTCTCTCTCTCTCTCTCTCCCCTTTTCTCTCTTGCTCTTCTTCATGTTCCCCTGTTAGTCTAGTGTTACTGTCTTGTATTAGGTTCACTGTTTTAGTCTTAGTGTTTGTAGTTACTGTCTGGTATTAGGTTGTCTGTTTTGTAATCTGCTTGTTTTGTCCCAGTGTCTGGTGTTTGTCTTGTCGTCCATAGTTGTAGTTCCTTGTGTTGTTTATTGTAGTTCTTCGTCAGTCAGTTTCCCCTCGCAGGTGTCTCCAGTTGTAATCATCCCAGGTGTTTCTCGTTTGTCATTTGTTCCTGTTTATTTGAGTTCCTTGTTTCGGTCTATTGTTGATGTTTCACGTTCCATGTTTCATGTTTCAAGTAAGTTTTCCCTGTGTTAGATGTTAGCATTAATGATTTAGTTTTCCCTTTTCCCCTCTTCCAGTGTTTACTGAGGTTTTGTTGTTAGTTTTACGTATCCTTGTTTCTGTTTGAGAGTTTCTGTTTATTAAAAACCCTTTGACTCGCTGCCTGCCTTGTCTTGTCTGCTCCTGGGTCCTGTTGCGCCACGACGCCACATTCCAACACCCTACTGTGGACCTTCGTGTATATCCCAATATCGTACAAAGAAGAAACAAATGATAAGGTTTGTGATTTCATAATGACTACTGTCATCTTCTGCTCAGCCGTTCGCTGCATGGCGGGCCACAGGAAGCCTATGGTTGGAGACCATCCTACAATAATGACAAGTCTCTTCTCATATTCCTGAATTAGATATGGTGAACGGATGACAACAACATCCGAATCTGGTGCAACTCTGGAACTTTGCGGGTGAGAATGCATGAAGAACTTTATGGAAACCACCACAGTTGAAATGAGTTCATATGGAGATATTCACATTTAAAGGTGACATGCAGTATAAATATCATTTTTCAGTCTCTAGCATTGTATTATAGTAATAGGAGTTAGTATCAATGTGTTTTAGTGTCTAAATACCATATTGGCGGATTGCTCTGATTCAGCTCAGACCATTTCCTGCTCCAGTAAATTAGGCCATCCTGATTTGAAGGCCTGAGTGATGTCACTCAGGCTCTGGGTAGCGGACAGTGATGTGATTGGCTCTGTGGTTGTAACTAATGCCCGCCCACAATCTACCTAGACTGACTACACAGCGAGTGGAAACCACTTCCTCATTCTGCGGCAGAGTGAAACCCACCTCTGCATGCACTCTGGAGGGAGAGAGAGAGAGGGAGAGACGGAGAGGGAGAGAGAGAGAGAGACACCACTGTGCAAACACTCCGCGCGCAGGTCCCCCCCCCCCTCCCCCCCCATTCGGGAGCACTTGGGGGGGGGGGGGACCTCTCCCCGAACGGGAGAGGGAGAGAGGGAGAGAGTGAAAGAAAGAAAAAAAGAAAGAGAGAGGGAGGGAGGGAGAGAGGGGGCCTTATCAATAACGGCCTGTCTTTTTTTTCTCTCTCTCTCTCTCTCTCTCTAACTCTCTAACTCTCTCTCTCTCTCTCTCTCGCTATCTCTCTCTGTCTACCAGTCGCAGACTCTGTGGACTGACTGTCACTCAAAGTGCTTATGGGCGGAGCCAGGCCATAACAGCCTGAAATCTTGAGGCTGAAAAATTATGGTTTTGAGTACTTGATTAGAAATATAAAACAATGCATTTTTTTGAAAAAACCTTACAGATGTCTTCAATAGACTCACAGGAATTGTGTAAAGTTGCCCAAATAGTGCTAGGAATAGCAATGCATGTCCCCTTTAACATTATCATTTAATAAACAAACTTGAACTTGAACTATTCTTACTTTCAGAAACCTTTTTCAATAGCCAGATGCTTTTTAACCTGTTATCGTCTTTGATCACCTGTCAACATTGTAATGTTTTCACAGGATTTCCGTTGTTTAGGATTTAGCGTGAGGCTCAGTATAAAAAGTGAACGGGTTTCATCTACTCCAAGTGTTAACGCAGAGATATGAAACAATGGATCATTCAAACGTGCTAAAGGCAATATCACAATTTTAAGAGTCCTTTCAGTCGTTCAAAAAAGCATTGCACCAGTGTCTTTGTGGGTGTGAAACATATAAATTGGGGATGTCCGATATTATTGGCCTACCGATATTATCGGACGATATTGGCATTCAAATGTGATATCGGAAATGATCTGTATAGTTTTTTTAACCTTTATTTACCCAGGCAAGCAAGTAAGAACACATTCAGATTCTTTTTTATTTTTTTATTTTTAGATTCTTTTTTGCATTTTTTAAAGTATGCATAATGTTGTGTTAATTCCACAACAAGAGATATGTAATGTTAATTACCTGAAATTTCTACGTTTTTTGGGGGGGACTTGTTGTAAGCATGCTTAGTATAATACTAATGAATTCGAACGTGTTCTGCTTTCAATCTGCATGAACTGACATGACTCCCATTTAGTGACAAATCGGAAATCCCTCATCAAATGTGAACTACTGTATACCTTCAATAAGAGTTTCTGTCTGTCTCCTTGCTCTAGTGTTTCACTGTCTTGTGTGAACTATACCTTCAATAAGAGTTCCTGTCTGTCTCCTCCTCTCTCGTGTTTCACTATGTGAACTATACCTTCAATAAGAGTTCCTGTCTGTCTCCTCCTCTCCCGTGTTTCACTATGTGAACTATACCTTCAATAAGAGTTCCTGTCTGTCTCCTCCTCTCTCGTGTTTCACTATGTGAACTATACCTTCAATAATAGTTCCTGTCTCCTCCTCTCTCGTGTTTCACTATGTGAACTATACCTTCAATAAGAGTTCCTGTCTCCTCCTCTCTCGTGTTTCACTATGTGAACTATACCTTCAATAAGAGTTCCTGTCTGTCTCCTCCTCTCTCGTGTTTCACTATGTGAACTATACCTTCAATAAGAGTTCCTGTCTGTCTCCTCCTCTCTCGTGTTTCACTATGTGAACTATACCTTCAATAAGAGTTCCTGTCTGTCTCCTCCTCTCTCGTGTTTCACTATGTGAACTATACCTTCAATAAGAGTTCCTGTCTGTCTCCTCCTCTCTCGTGTTTCACTATGTGAACTATACCTTCAATAAGAGTTCCTGTCTCCTCCTCTCTCGTGTTTAGGGTGACCAGGTCAAAATAGTTCAGTCGCAGGACAGCAGCACTGCTTTTGTGGGACAATGCGGGACACGTAGACGAGGGTGAAAAATATATGATTAAAAAAAAAATTGAATTTTTTAATTGCTAATTAAAATGAAAGAAATGTATTTATTATTTAAATGCTTTTATTTCATATTCGACGCCGACGGTAGGCTATATATAGCACATTTAGTTATTAATCTTATTAAACTGTAGATGCTTCACCTATAGCACCTGGATTTGTGACTGCACAAAATAAGCACCACTGCGGGAGGATCTTCTCACTGAGAACACACAGCCTGCGTTTAACTTTTTTTCTTTCTTTCCCCTCACGATTAATTTAACGTGCCCTGGCTGGCTGGCTCGGTGAGGCTCTCTCCACTCTGTAGCCTATACCGACTCTACCGGACCCGGTGTCTGTGAGTGATGGGGGCAGTGGCGGGCGAGGTGGCGAGCTTCTCTCATGGTTTTCTGTACAGCTTCGGTCCCTCGCTGGCTCACGGTGGCGGCGCCTTGGAAGGCTCATCATCATCCCCCGGTGCAAGGTCCGCATCTCGCCGGAGTCATGGAGCATTATTAGCAGTTTAAAGACAGCGCAACTGTCTTTCCGGTATGTCAAGTATTTGAGCCGTGCCGCTTATACGGCAATTGGGTTGTAGAGGTGCGTGTTACTGTTCACCGGCAGAGGGGTCGGCGGAGGAGGGGGGTAGAGATGCGTGTTCGCCGGCAGAGGGGTCGGTGGAGGAACGCGGGACAGGTGGTCACCCTACTCATGTTTCACTATGTGAACTATACCTTCAAAAAGAGTTCCTGTCTCCTCCTCTCTCGTGTTTCACTATGTGAACTATACCTTCAATAAGAGTTCCTGTCTGTCTCCTCCTCTCTCGTGTTTCACTATGTGAACTATACCTTCAATAAGAGTTCCTGTCTCCTCCTCTCTCATGTTTCACTATGTGAACTATACCTTTAATAAGAGTTCCTGTCTCCTCCTCTCTTGTGTTTCACTATGTGAACTATACCTTTAATAAGAGTTCCTGTCTGTCTCCTCCTCTCTTGTGTTTCACTATGTGAACTATACCTTTAATAAGAGTTCCTGTCTCCTCCTCTCTCGTGTTTCACTATGTGAACTATACCTTCAATAAGAGTTCCTGTCTCCTCCTCTCTCGTGTTTCACTATGTGAACTATACCTTCAATAAGAGTTCCTGTCTGTCTCCTCCTCTCTCATGTTTCACTATGTGAACTATACCTTTAATAAGAGTTCCTGTCTCCTCCTCTCTTGTGTTTCACTATGTGAACTATACCTTTAATAAGAGTTCCTGTCTGTCTCCTCCTCTCTCGTGTTTCACTATGTGAACTATACCTTCAATAAGAGTTCCTGTCTGTCTCCTCCTCTCTCATGTTTCACTATGTGAACTATACCTTTAATAAGAGTTCCTGTCTCCTCCTCTCTTGTGTTTCACTATGTGAACTATACCTTTAATAAGAGTTCCTGTCTGTCTCCTCCTCTCTCGTGTTTCACTATGTGAACTATACCTTCAATAAGAGTTCCTGTCTCCTCCTCTCTCGTGTTTCACTATGTGAACTATACCTTTAATAAGAGTTCCTGTCTGTCTCCTCCTCTCTCGTGTTTCACTATGTGAACTATACCTTCAATAAGAGTTCCTGTCTCCTCTCTCGTGTTTCACTATGTGAACTATACCTTTAATAAGAGTTCCTGTCTCCTCCTCTCTCGTGTTTCACTATGTGAACTATACCTTCAATAAGAGTTCCTGTCTGTCTCCTCCTCTCTCGTGTTTCACTATGTGAACTATACCTTTAATAAGAGTTCCTGTCTCCTCCTCTCTTGTGTTTCACTATGTGAACTATACCTTCAATAAGAGTTCCTGTCTCCTCCTCTCTTGTGTTTCACTATGTGAACTATACCTTCAATAATAGTTCCTGTCTGTCTCCTCCTCTCTCGTGTTTCACTATGTGAACTATACCTTTAATAAGAGTTCCTGTCTCCTCCTCTCTTGTGTTTCACTATGTGAACTATACCTTCAATAAGAGTTCCTGTCTCCTCCTCTCTCGTGTTTCACTATGTGAACTATACCTTCAATAATAGTTCCTGTCTCCTCCTCTCTCGTGTTTCACTATGTGAACTATACCTTCAATAAGAGTTCCTGTCTCCTCCTCTCTCGTGTTTCACTATGTGAACTATACCTTCAATAATAGTTCCTGTCTGTCTCCTCCTCTCCTGTGTTTCACTATGTGAACTATACCTTCAATAAGAGTTCCTGTCTGTCTCCTCCTCTCTTGTGTTTCACTATGTGAACTATACCGTCAATAATAGTTCCTGTCTGTCTCCTCCTCTCCTGTGTTTCACTATGTGAACTATACCTTCAATAAGAGTTCCTGTCTCCTCCTCTCTTGTGTTTCACTATGTGAACTATACCTTCAATAATAGTTCCTGTCTGTCTCCTCCTCTCCTGTGTTTCACTATGTGAACTATACCTTCAATAATAGTTCCTGTCTGTCTCCTCCTCTCTCGTGTTTCACTATGTGAACTATACCTTCAATAAGAGTTCCTGTCTGTCTCCTCCTCTCTCGTGTTTCACTATGTGAACTATACCTTCAATAAGAGTTCCTGTCTGTCTCCTCCTCTCTCGTGTTTCACTATGTGAACTATACCTTCAATAATAGTTCCTGTCTGTCTCCTCCTCTCTCTAGTGTTTCACTGTCTATGGTCTACAGTTCTGTCTCTGTGCTTTACGTCTTCCCACAGCTGTGTCCTACCAGGTGTTTACATTTACATTTAGTCATTTAGTTGACGCTTCTATCCAAAGCAATTTACAAATCATGTAGTCAGCCGGAGGGATACACCTCTGGTGGCTAAGGGTAAGTGGTATTGTTCATCTAGCAGTGTCAAACTTGAGTGCTACACTCTTGATTGCATAGTAGTACAGTATAGACATATTCTGTATATATATAGTATAGACAAGTTACAGTAGCATAGTATATAGTAGATAGTAGTATAGACAAGTAGCATAGTATGGTAGTAGTATAGACAAGTAGCAGAGTACATAACAGAAGACAGTAAGAAGGTTATTTATCAAATTAAAGTGTCTTTTTAGTTGACAGCGGACAATTGGGTGGGTTTCGGCAGTCCTGACTGTGGTGGGAAGTTTGTTCCACCACTGTGGAGCCAGGACAGAGAATAACCTGCTTGGTTTCAACAGGCCACTGCATTCTGTTTTGCACCTTGGTGCTCCAAGTCTGTAAACCAGTTAGCAATGCGTTGCGATAGCCGAGGCGAGACATGACTGTTGATTGCAGGAAGAGTTAAGTGGCTTCAGGAGGAAGGGGCGGATTCTTCTCACGTTGCTCAGGAAGTATCTGCAGGTTCTGGTTGTGGTTCCCTGCCTTTACTAGTCAGTTATATTCTCATTTGCCTGCTTTTTTACATCCTGTTTCCCCTACCTTATTAAATACAGCTCACTGCTGTCCTGCACGCGGGTCCTCCCACTACAGCCGGATCCAGTTGGAGGCCTGCTTTTTCTGAGCACTCTTGGATTCTTCTCCACTACTCTCCTTCTTAATACTTTCAACGTCTGGTCATTTATGAAGTGCACACACACACAAAGCAGAGCAGAGCAGCACTAGACCCACTTTAATCCCAGGTGTGTTTACGTCTCCTGATGGAGCTGGCTCCTCGTGGCCTGTTTCATTAGGGGGCTGAGAACACAGCTCTCCCTGCACAATTTATTGGCCATAGTTTTGTTTTTTACTGGGACATTTCCCCTCTGCCCGTAAAGGGTCAGTTCACTTTAATTGTCCATCAGATGTTGTGTAGGTCAGTCGCTTTGAGAGGCCTGTGGTTAGAAAAAGCGAACACTTCTCTTTCTCTCTCCCCTCCTTCTCTATCCTGAAATAAAGTGACACATAATCTTCTGTCAAACCTGGCTCCCGGCTGTAACCATCATCACATCACTTTATTAGCTTCTGTGGGACCCATGTCGTTATTTCATCCCTTCTGATTGGCCAGATGCTACAGTGATGTCCACCAGCCAGTTCCCTTGGGAGCTTTCATTCTCTCTTGGCCAAGACCCGCTTAATTAATGGTAATAGAGGAAGCGTGTGATGATATGACTGAAGTTCGGCCAGGGGGGGAATGAATATCGGTACATTTAGACAATTCAATGCTCATTTGTGCTTTAAAATAAGTGGGTATGGTACTGTTATTTAGCGTGACCTAGATCCAATGGACAAACATGCGAAGATAGTCATAAAGAGTGTTGTTCTAAAGCCGGTTGTTCAGTCATCAGCTGGCAGATGCAGTTGTTATCCATTTAGGTCTGAACGCTGTCATTTATCTTGGTTTCCGGCTCTGTAAATCGCGACAACAGTCAATCGCGTTGTCATGCCATGGTATTTCCCGCAAACCATTTAAATCAATCAACGTTTGTGTCCCTCCTGGAAGAACGAGCGGGAAAGGTGCAGACCCACAGCGCTACCTGCACACGGGTCTGACAAAACCTGCCAGAACGTCTGTGAGAGTGAGTGAGTAAGTGGGTGAGTGAGTTATCCCAATTTGCCACGCATAGACCCCTGGGCGGCAGCGTGTGCCATGGGAAAAACAACACCACCGAAGCAGCCAGACAACGGATCTGGGAATGGTTGGTGTGTTCTCACTGGGGATACATCCCTTTTGCAGATTAGCGTCATCTTGTGTCCTCACTACATCACTAACAACAGAACAATAAAGTCAGAATGAACTGGTATTTATTAAGACATTTGCCATCAGGTCTCCCCAAATCAAGCGTTTGTTTGTTTGGGTTACATTTTGGAACAGGATTAGCACACAATGATAGATGGAAGACAAGAAGCTGCTTCAACTAACACTAACCTCCCAGGGTCCAGGGAATGTCGAAAGTCTAGACAGTTGTGTCTTACTCCAAAGTAATGTCTTTATATTATAACCTTCTTTCTAACACATGACAATGGCGATACATTGTTAAAGGTATTTATCGCACAAGAAGGTGCGGTTAAACTCATCAAGTGCAAGTCTGACTTCAGAGATCTGGTGTTAACGTGGCGTACCTTATAAACAGCAGCCGTCTTGAGTATTTCCCGGCCTCTTTGATGCTGTGTGAGTCTGGCTGGGAGTGAGTCGGTTTCCCCGCTGTGAGCGTTCCCTCATCTCTGCTTCCAGCCCCGAGGTCTCAGAGCAGGACTGAGGAGCAGACAAGGACAAGTGCATCTGGAAAGCCAGCTCGCTGGCTGGTGAGTTTCCATACATTGTCTGTTTAGCATTAGTTAAACCAATCTTCTTTAATTCATTAACATACTTCCAGCTTCCACAGGACAGTATAATTCTGAACAGTACTTTTGTTGCAGTACACAGACTGAGGAGAAATCAGCTTGGCAAACATTTTATTCAAAATATATTACATTGTTTTAATACCCCAACCCCACAACACCCCACGTGTGTACAGTAGGCTACTGACTGCAGGGCAATTCTTTTTTTTACCTCAAAGACAATGTAGATCAAAACCTGGGGATTCTTTTTGTGGTCATGATGTCAAGATTGCAAACAAACAAACAAACAAACAAACAAACAAGAGAATTACATGCTTAAAAATAAGACTTCGCTACCCTACTGCTATCATAGTCTGCAGAACCAATGCACACTAATGTAAACTTAGGCTGTGGTTAATATGATAGGTATCTGCTCAGCTGTGCAGCAAGATAAATGCCTTGTGGTTTTGAAAATGACAAAGTATATGCTGTATTATTTCCTCCTCCTGTCAATGTCAAGAGAGATGTCCCAGTTGCCAGGCGATCCATTTGTGGAGCTAAGGGCTTTTCATGTATGTATGTTTATTTAAAGCCACTTCCAACTGCACGTTATGTGGCTTACGGTCTCCAGAGTGTGCCAGCATTCACTGCTCGAAGTTCCCCTGGTCATGAATCTTTCCTAAACATGTGACGACGCCCTTGCACATGACCAAAACCACGACCAGGCGTTTAGAGAATATAGAGCCTGAGGCATAACCTGTCAGGGGTATA
Organism: Notolepis coatsorum; assembly: GCF_963971535.1. Lineage (NCBI taxonomy): Eukaryota > Metazoa > Chordata > Actinopteri > Aulopiformes > Paralepididae > Notolepis > Notolepis coatsorum. Next base: position 107,141,868 of record NC_140169.1, on the reverse strand, counting down.
TACAGGGTCAATGCCCTCTCAAAGCCCCTTCTCTTTTCATGCAACCCCATAACCACCACTACCACCACCCCATGTCCTGAGCCCGAAGGCCGGGGGTCATTTGCTAGAAAAATGGAGCAGGTGTGAGGGGAAACACACAGGCCCATTCAGAGCAAGGGACCATGGGGGGAAGGCGAGGAGCGCAAGATTTACACCACGTCTACATCTTTACTGTACGTAAAGATTTACTACCTCTTTGGAAGGTTCCTCCCATTTCCTAGTGAACTGCACATTGAGGAGAGATGCCGTGTCAGGTTTTAACAAGACGGTTGTTTACAGAGTATAGGCAGGTGTTTTTTATTTTAATTTTTTATGTCAGTGTGAAAGGCAACACTCTTCCACCCGAATAAACATCATACATTATGTTGCTGTATCAATTTATTATTGTTATTGTGCATGTTTTTGTCTGGATGTTGGCTCCTAATTATTAAAGATGTTTGTCTCTGCACCTAGATCAAATTTATTTATCACTATGCCAAATAAATCACACAAATATTTGTTCTTTTTCTACAAAGAAATCCATTACTCTTCCTGGAAAAAGTACTGTACCATCCGTGGGTTGTGTCACTCTACACTTGAGGATAAACACCAAAAATAATGTCCAATACAATTCGATTTTGAAACTCGCAGGTATACTTTAGGATGTCAATCAAACATCAATCAAATCGACCCCCCTAGCCCCACCCCAATGTTCTGTTGCATTTCATATTTAGTTATATAACATATTGGCTGTATATGTCTTGGTCTTGGACTGAAAGAAGACAATCAGGTAAGTATGTCTCTTCTCTCTAAGCTCATGCAGGCTGCAGCTAGCGATGTCGCTCCCCTCTCTTCTTCCCTATCTTCGGTGGCAGCAGGTAAAGAGAAGCCCAACAATGAGGAAATGGAAATTCTGGCTCCTGCCTCCATCCATCCAAGAGATGCTGATGACTAGAGGAACAGGGGTAGTCCCGCACTCCTACCCTGTTCTGTGGCTCATGGTTTGCGTGAGTTTCACTAAACAATATGAAGTGTTTATTTTCAAAGAAAGAGTAATGTTCCTCACTTTCTTTTTTTTTATCCACTTTTTCTCCCATTTCTATATTTTCTCCCATCCCAATTTCGTATCATCCAATTCAACCCTCCCCTGTCACAAACGCTGTTTCTTGCCTCCCACAAGCCGGCTGCAATGTGGACTAAGTCATACATAGCACAAGTCCCCTCCGGTACTTGCTCCTGTAACAGCAGTCGCATCTTTTCACCTGCGCAGCTCGATCTCTCAGTGGCGAGGAGTAACGCGTGGGAGGCTCACGCTGCCCCCGACACTTCCTGATTCTACTGCGCAGGCGCACCAACCGACCTGTAGGAGTTGCTGTCCACAACGCCCGATCCCCACCCATCAGTTTCCCACCCCCTAATACGGCCAATGTGTATTAGTACAGACGACCAGCTAAACTGAAAGCAAATGTGGAGAGCGGGGCTCGAACAGGCGAGCCCAGCGTCTCCAGATTTCATGGCGAGCGCCTTGCCCACTACGCCACGTAGCCGCCCCATGTTCCTCACTTTCTAATGCATTGTCCTTGTGCAGGCAGCTCCACAATCACACTCAAATGGCGCCTATCACAATCCACAATAATAATAATTCACAGCAAATAAAATGAACAAATTAACATTAGCATACAGTTGACAAAATAAAAGTAATGCATAAGTGCAGACATAAGAATAGGTATGAAATACAATAGAAGTAGTGCAATGTAGAAAGTGCAGACATAAGAATAGGCATAACATAAGTACAATAAGTACAGTGTTGCTCGAACACATGTGAGCAACACTGTACTTGTAAAATAAGTGGAACAGCCAGTCCCCCAAAAACCCCACACATCAATCCCCACCACATCCCCATCCAAGACACACCTCCTGATAAAGCATGACCGAAGGAAAACAAAAAACACCACTCACACCGCCATGCACGGCGACAGGAGTGCCACACCCGCAGGCCGCCCCATCTCCCCCGGTCCCGACGACCACGAGGAAACCAGCGGACTCCACGCTCCCACCCCCAAACTCCACAGAGGAATAACACGTCATGCGCTCCAGGACCGGCATTCACACCACAGGAGCCATGCAGCAATTTTCAAATGAGAAAACATGTAGCACCACGGATGGTCCGAGATGACACCGGGACACCCCGGAACACAGCAGAAGCTGTACCGAGCCCCCCACGCAAGGAATCCCCAAAACGCCAGCGAACCGAGGGATCCCAACCATGAAAACCAACCAAAATACATCAAAGCACATGCAAGAGACCAGCACCCAACTCAAGGAAAGGTCCGGGAAAGGCCCAGCCGAAGCCATAGGCTCCAACCAAACCCCCCGAGACCTCCCCCAGAGCCGAACACCAGTCTCCCACACACACCCCGACGGACCCCGGCCAGTACCCACCACTGAACTCCCCCAACCCACCGACACCCCAGGGACCTCCTGCATGAAGAACCCACCACAATCCCCCAAAGCGCCCCAAATGTTCCAGTGCCATCCCAGACCACCCACAATGCCACACGCCCCCCCCCCCCCCCCCCCACCACACACACACAACATTACAGGTACGGTGCCACAATAGTGGCTCAATCACCGTACCCAGCAAACTATCCAAGTACACTCTAATTACCCAACCACGACACGCCCCACCAGAAACTGCATCCCAGATGAAAATACAACAAAGACCAATGCACGAAACACCTGAAAAACAGACAGGACAAAAATAATGCACTAAAATAGCTTTCATTTACAGTACAATAATCATGTCTTCAAATGTTATCCATATTAAAAGGCCATTGTGAAAAGATACACTTTTAGCTTACTTTTAAAGATACTTAGTGAGCTTGCCTCCCTAATCTCCATATGTATTGTATTCCACAGCTTTGGTGGGTAATTAGCAAAGGCTGCATCCCCAATCTTCTTCTGGCTATTGTCGGGAACCTTTAGTAAACAAGTGGTAGATGATTGTAGTGTTCTTTGGGGTATATAATTAATAAGTTAATTTGCAAGGTAGCTTGGTCCTGTTCCATTTAGTGCTTTGTATACAAGGAGGAGCACCTTGAAATAAATTCTAAAAGTTTAGTAGCCAGTGTAGAGTATATAACACTGGACTGGATTAATGTCAGATCAGATCAGATGCCTGTTTTTTTAGTTCCAGCTGAGAGGTACGAACTGGAAAACATAACGGTTCCATAGCCTGAAGTCTTATCTAGTAGTTTATAACAATCCCACGCAAAAATGTGTGTTTTACAAAGGTTTTTGTAATGTGTGTACCGGCATTAATTCGGCAGGATTATCCAAAATGGCCATCCGCTTTGATTGATTCCGAGGCTCGAGTCAAAACAAAGGAATTCCCTGTCTTCTTCTGAGTCTTTCCGTTGCAATCAGCCCCTGTGTGGGATAGCGTTCGCTTCAGAATTTCATTGGCTACAAAGGTGGTCAATCATTTTCGCCATTAGAGGTGACTGGTCCGCTCAGGACCTGGCCAAACCAGACATGCTCACTTGTCCGAATGGCTTGTCAAATGACGCTCGTCGGCTCGTTACGTCTTGTAACTCAAGACTGGAAGCACTCAATAGGTTGAGTGAGGTGACGATCGAACGGCGGCAAATTAAATGTTCCAACAATATATTGGTTGATCGGCAAAAACACAGCCCCGAGCCGGCATATGAGGGCAAAGTGCGTTACGGCCCGCCGCCGGGCCATCCGATGCTTAAATGGTTTTAATGTGTGATTTAAAGTTTAAATCTGAGTCTATGATGACACCAAGGGCTAGATCCACAAAGAATGGATTGCACGGTGCTAATTGCACCCATACATTATGAATTGAAAATGGGGGACCCTGATGTAAACAAGACGAAAGTCTTTCTCTGGTTTGCATCCCCTTAACACATTAACTGCCACGCACTTTCAGCATCTTATACCATTCTCTGCCAGTACTGTAAGTCTATGGAGATGTTCACCTTCTTTGCAGGGCTATAACTTTTTAAATTGTATTGCTAAATTGACATTACTATGGCCCATTCAACATCGATTATCTATCGTTCAGGATGTAGGAACGTTTTACTTTTTCATTCACACATTCATACAAAAATACCGTCTAGAATATAAATATGTTTTTATCGTTTTCTGCAGTAATTCCTAGAACGTGAGATATAGGCATAAATGCATATATAGATTATCAAATGCCATTTGTTGCCGATCCACGCTATATAAAAAATTTCAACTGTACCTGGTCCTAAACGTTATGACTGATCATGCGCGGATGGACGGAGGGGGGGGGGGTCGTTTATAATTCCGTGATCGTCGTTAAATGCATAGATCAGAGCAGTTTGCATGGATCATAATAAACAAAAACGCTGAAAGTCACGGCAGCCTCCTCTTACCGTTGGGCGATGATACTGGAGCAAAAAGATCCAGTTAAAAAAAAGAAAGTTATTTGATGGGGATCGAGGCGATCCATTTCCGGTTTCTATAATACTAATACACGCCCAAATCATGTCGATTATTGAGTTATGGCAGCGATCCATATCCACGGTGTGTGCAGGGGCGGATTTAGGATTGTAGGAGATCCGGGGCTTAGCCCAGATAGGTGCCCGTGTGAGCGGGCACAGATTTTTTTTACTTCGACACCACAACCTTTAACTTATACCACCACCTTAAAGCGGACAAAAGGCACTAGAGAACACTTAAATTCATACCCTTTAATTAATGAAGCAAACTATAATAATTTATAATAATAATAATAATAATAATAATAATAATAATAATAATAATAATAATAATAATAATAATAATAATAATAATAATAATAATAATAATACACTGTTTGTATAGCACCTTTCATACAAGAATTGCAGCTCAAAGTGCTTCACAGCAGTACAAAAAGACAGGCATAAAATGAGCACAACATTGGTAGATCAAAAGCAATGCATAAAGTGCAGACATAAAGCATAAAATAGATAGCAGTAAAATAGACAAAGTCAAGGTAAGACATAGAACATTAAATTACATTGTTTTTCATATTAGGATCTAAGATCTAGGGTTAACTCGCCGAACGTTGAGCGCCAGGACCCCCGAAAACCAGAGTATAGTCGGGTTTACATCGTTGTTTCTTTTATTCGATATTTCCATTCATAAAGACATGCCGGCAGCCTGTGTTATCACTGGGGATGGGTCTGAGATCTCAAAAGTCCAATACCGCCGCCTAACACCTTGCGGCCACTATTGCACTCCATTTGAAACGATGTGGCTTGGTGTCTGTCATTTTGGAAATGACACCAGACAACCCTGAAACTACACTCATATTCACGACGGTATAAAACGGAAATGTATGGATGGAAAAATTATCTGTTTTTTGCATCTTGACCGGAAGAAACTCAATGTCAATCGACTATATTATTAGATCCATAGCTATAATATATAATATAGCTTTAGGCCTGCAAACTGAAAGGAAATACCCTCATGTAACCTAAGTTCTTTTATTGAATGTCGGCGAGGTGAACAGAGAGATGAGACAGAGTCAGATGGCAGTCTGCAGAGTTTTACTGAACCGTCACAGCACAAGTAGACCACAATCCGGACCACGCACCTCCGCACACAGAGCGAGCCAGTGCCAAGTGGTGGTGTCGTCAATACATCGTCACATCATTTATACATTTGTCGTTTCCACCCCTCCTCCTGGCTTAATGATTGATAGCTGTCGTGTCATAGTTTGAGGACAAAGGATCTTAGATGGGAAGCGGAGTAGAAGGAGGGGCTGCCTTCAATATGGAAAAGCAGTCCCCTGCCTCCCTACCACCGTTCGCCTTATCGCCCCTCTCCACGGTACATCATATAATTGGTGTGTGTGCGTAGTTAAAGCTATATGCTCCAACGTTCTTGGGGAAATAACTGTGTCTTTGTATTAGGATTTGCATAACTGAAAAACCTATCAATTATCTGTGAGTGTTCTGACGTGCCAGAGAGAGAGATTTTGCATGTGTGTGCGTGCTTGTGCGCCGGCCAGTCGTCAGACGCAAGCAGCCAGCAAGAGATCTGGTCGTGTGTGCATGTGTGGGTGTGTGTGGGGAGAGGGGTCCTGTGTGTGTGGGTGTGTGTCTGTGAGGAGGGAGCCTCAGGATGGATGCAGAACGGGGTCATCAGGTCATATTCAAGGAGGAGGAGAGCACAGACACAGAGCCACTGCTCCAGGCCCCATCAGGAATATTATACATTGGGGCCTTTAGATATAAGATATTACCAGACATTATGAACTGATATACCCATCAATGAACTAAAAACCTATCAATCCCCCTTTTGACGTTAAATCAAAACGTCAACACAACAATTCATTGATGGATCTGTACCCAACAATATGACACAACCATCAAAACATGCACCAAGTATGGATGACCACCAATACTATCATCAATACAGTGCAGGTGTGGGAGTCCCGCAGAACGAAACAGAGTCCTAGCAAAACCCCCTCGGGTGTTGGAGATCTCAGAGTCCTTGATCCCTGCACAGTCAGTGGGTAGAGGGAGACGAGGGAGGCGATGTCCCCCGAGACGACTGCCTCCATCTCGCCAGTAGAGTCTAGTGTCTTTAGACAGGAGGGGTCATAGGTGGGCAGATGATGGAACGGACCAGAGGGGAAGAGAGTGGAGTGAACCGTCTTCTTTTTTCCACTTCAATCGTTCATCTTCTAATACACATCATCAACTTTACCTTGGCCCTTCGTGTTACCCAGTCCTACCCCTGACATAGGCCCACCCAGGACCACCCAGGACCTCGATGACCCGTTCAATCGATTTCCCATTTATCCATTATGCCCGGTTGTAATCTTGTGTTTGCCACAATGCACTACTGGGCCCTGCTCCTCCAGGCTAACACGTCAGACTAAAAACCCGTAAAATGCTAATGACAGCTATACAATACAAGCCAGGAAACATATTTGAGGGTACACTACCAATTCGAACAGTCATCAAAATTCATTACCGTAACATTATAGAGGAATAAACAAAAATTCATTGCCGTAACTTTATAGAGGAATAAAAACAAAAAAATAATCTACCAATAAACTGACGTCGATTTAACATTAACCAGGATCTGTAAAATATGGAAATGATGCATGACCCTCTCACACAATGTACATGCTTGAAATACTATTTAAGACAGTTCAGACAGTTCAGTCTTATTTTGCACAATATCAATCATATTTTAAGACAGTCCAGTTTTAGTTCAGTCATATTTTGCATAATTTCAATCAATTTATACTTTCTCATCTATTATTCTAATATTCTTATTTCAATTAATTATTTCAATTCAGTAATTTATTCAGTTGTTGAGTCCAATTCAGTTCAATTTATTCAGTTGTTGAGTCCACTATTCAGTCGCTGTGTGGAGTCCACACAGAGTCCAATTCACCCACCCTTGAGACTGTGAATCCCACAGTCTCAAACCGCAGGCCATCAGGCAGAGAGCGCCGAACGACACTCCATCTCGTCAGTCAGCCATCACCCCCAGAGGACACTGCATCATACTGAATTCAGGCCGAAGTCCTGTTGCCGGCCCCTCCCCCTCAATCCGGCACCAGCCCTACATTTTCAGGCGACCACCGAGCGACAGCTCGTGACATCGTCCGGGTTTCATTTCCACCCCACCACCGGCAAAGGTATGGAGAGGAGAAGGGCCTCGGTACGGTTCTCAGCATGACCACAGCGTCCCCAAGGAAGCGGATGACAGCTGACCGTTCCCCATCGCGTCCATGGTCGCTCAGCCACTCCCCAACCCGACAGCCTGTGGAAGTAACAAAGCACACAGAACACCACATAGCTTACTCAACAACCACAAGCAGTCAATTTATCCAGACTTATTTTATGAGAAAACCCATTGATTGAAACACATAAAAAATGCGTAAAGAACGACACTCAGCTTTCAGATTCCCAGTTCCGGCACATCAGCGCCATACTCCGTCACCATCACTCAACTCACAAATGAAAAAGAGGACCACATCAGAGATACATAAAAAAAAATGCAATGATTTTCAATGGTTGCAATCTCTATGCCGAGGGATCATTAGAAAATCAGACTAAAATTCACATAAACCAAATCAAAACAAAACACACATTGTCCCACATCAGAGTATACAATATCCTAATGAGTATACAATATTCTAATGAGTATACAATAAAAAAATAAAATAAAAAAAAACAAGCAACAATATCTTGTCCCCATTCTCACAACCCTACCACGACCTCATAGAAACATGCAAATGTAAGGAAATATGAACCAAATTAAAACCAAACATACGCTTCACACCCATACTCCAGGACACACATGCACTCCATGCATTTACCAATAAACCATGACAAACAAAATCTATCACTCAAACACAACAACCTTTCACACCGGTATCAACACACACATGTTTTAGTTGGAATCTTAAGACATGCACTTAGTATCGTATTAGGCAAACAAACAGTGGCGGCTTCCTCCCTTTCTACCCTCAATCTCAGCCAATTCCAGTCTACACCCACTCCCCCTTAGGCCTAAGAGAGAGGGAACACAAGATAGATTAATGGGGATTGAGGGGGGGGAACATAATCACCCTTCCTTCTCCTGCCCTATTTCGCAACATACCTTCTTTAAAGAATGCTACGTCACGGATTGACATTGACACAAATCTCTCTGCGCCCATTGATTGTAGCTGAACTATAATGCCTGACCTAGACGTAAGGCCCATAGCCCCCAGTGGGGCCATCGGGTGTACGCCCATCGGGTGTACGGCCATCGGGTGTACGCGTCGAGTAGTCCCTTCGGCACTGCTATCAGGAGCCATCGGAATGCCCGGGAGACTCTCCATAGCCACTTTTACCTTGAAAGAGAGAGAGAGAGAGAAAAAAAACGAGCAGGGGAGAAGGGGAGAGAGAGGGCGCGAGCTAGTGAGAGAAAATGGGAGAGTCAGAGAGAGAGCATGTGAGGAAAAGTGTCAGTCCGGGGTGCGTGAGCGAAAGAGAGAGAGAGAGAGTGGGGAGAGAGAGAAGGAACGAGAGAGAGAGTGAGAAAGAGAAGGAGAGAGAGAGAGAGAAGGAGAGAGAGAGAGAGAAAGGGAGCGAGAGAGAGAGAGGGAGAGGGAGGGAGAAAGCGTGCGAGTGGGGGAGAAGACACTCTGAATGGGTCCTGTGAGAGTGGGAGAAGAGAGAGAGAACGAGAGAGTGAGAGAGAGAGACAGAGAGAGAGAGAGAGTGGGGGTTCAGCACCACCACGGGAACAGCTCCTACTGCCGTGTTGTTGTAGTTTTCGAGGAGGGAGGGTTCAGCACCACCAGGGAACTGCCGTGTTGTTGTAGTTTTCGAGGAGGGAGTAGAATTCAGCCGAGCGCGCGTCGCTCCAATAAAATGTTGTATCAATGTGAAGTGTCTTTAGCAATGCAGAGTGCAGACCCATGTGAATTTACGTGTGGTCCCGCAACGTTTACAGCAAGCGGCACCAACGAAATAATAATGATAATAATGGTGATGATTATGTGGAAATGAAAATGGGGACCCTGATGACGAAAGCTCCATCACTGGTCCGCATCCCCTTAACAATACTGTACCGTATTTCTGTGAACATGCTCGCCTCTACCAACATCCATCTTTGTGGTAACAACGCTGACGACTGTATTTCTGTGAACATGCACGCCTCTGAATCCAACCACGCGAAAACAACCGTTTCCACCCCTCAAGCCGCGCGCCCGTGGGGGGAGCGAAAGCGAAGCGCTGGTCCCACCGCAGAGCGCACGGCGGTGTTCAGAGCGGTTCATGCAAATAAACTAACCACATAGCACAACATAATACATATAATATAATACAATATAACACCCGCTCCTTCTCAGACCCGGAGCATATATACCCACCTATATTTAATCAACTAGGTTGTCAATGCATAGTCTGAAACTGCAATATGGACGATATTCATTTTAATAATAATGATAATGGCCCCCTTATCAACAACATAACGCACTGGTCTTGTAAATGCAGCCGTGGGCCACGTGGAACGGTGCTATATAGGCCTTTAACCACGGCAACCCAATATGCCTTTAGGCAACTCAATAGTGACTCTAACCCACACTATGGAAAGGTGCTACTTAGGCCCTTAACCACGGAGGACTTTAACCAGGGAATTTTAACCCGGGGACTCTAACCCTATTTGGGACTCTAACCCTATTTGGGCCTCTAACCCTATTTGGGCCTTTAACCCTGTTTGGGCCTCTAACCCTATTTGGGCCTCTAACCCTATTTGGGCCTCTAACCCTATTTGGGCCTTTAACCCTGTTTGGGCCTCTAACCCTATTTGGGCCTCTAACCCTGTTTAGCAGACCTTACTCGATAAAGAAAACAACAACTGCACGAAATCCTATGTACAGTGTGTGGCCACAGATCTCGCAGACGCAGGCATATTTCATTCAAATGACAAACCTATTCTAAATTTGGATTAGCCAATTTGCAGAAACTTGGTATTCTGCTCACCTTTCGTCATTGAAGAAACAGCCCCGGGGTCCGTCATCCGATCTGCCGCACACAGCCATTCAACTCGTCAGTCCGTCCCAGGACGAAATGCACGAAACGGACAAGAAGACAAACAAAAAAATAAAAAAATACAGATTATGATCTACTCATCCTGTGCCAACTCTGCAGATAATCTACTCGGTCTCTGCTCACCTCTTTCCGATCACCAATCCCGGACGAGCCCCCATTTGAAAGGAAATACCCTCATGTAACCTAAGTTCTTTTATTGAATGTCGGCGAGGTGAACAGAGAGATGAGACAGAGTCAGATGGCAGTCTGCAGAGTTTTACTGAACCGTCACAGCACAAGTAGACCACAATCCGGACCACGCACCTCCGCACACAGAGCGAGCCAGTGCCAAGTGGTGGTGTCGTCAATACATCGTCACATCATTTATACATTTGTCGTTTCCACCCCTCCTCCTGGCTTAATGATTGATAGCTGTCGTGTCATAGTTTGAGGACAAAGGATCTTAGATGGGAAGCGGAGTAGAAGGAGGGGCTGCCTTCAATATGGAAAAGCAGTCCCCTGCCTCCCTACCACCGTTCGCCTTATCGCCCCTCTCCACGGTACATCATATAATTGGTGTGTGTGCGTAGTTAAAGCTATATGCTCCAACGTTCTTGGGGAAATAACTGTGTCTTTGTATTAGGATTTGCATAACTGAAAAACCTATCAATTATCTGTGAGTGTTCTGACGTGCCAGAGAGAGAGATTTTGCATGTGTGTGCGTGCTTGTGCGCCGGCCAGTCGTCAGACGCAAGCAGCCAGCAAGAGATCTGGTCGTGTGTGCATGTGTGGGTGTGTGTGGGGAGAGGGGTCCTGTGTGTGTGGGTGTGTGTCTGTGAGGAGGGAGCCTCAGGATGGATGCAGAACGGGGTCATCAGGTCATATTCAAGGAGGAGGAGAGCACAGACACAGAGCCACTGCTCCAGGCCCCATCAGGAATATTATACATTGGGGCCTTTATATATAAGATATTACCAGACATTATGAACTGATATACCCATCAATGAACTAAAAACCTATCAAAACACAGCCACGTATCCCCATGTTAAAAGGCGCTGGCCTTTCAACAGTAACAGTAAACAGCGCCATCTGGCGCTGAAAGTGTTAATATGCGTCTTTGTTTACGGTTTGATTATCACTGATACAAAGTAAAATAGTGCAGTGTAATAAAATAGTTAGTAAAATAGAATAAAATAATGCAATAGTGCATTGCAATAAAATAGTTATCATTGTATTTTTTCGGGAGGCCTGTAAGGAGTGCATTACAGTAGTCGAGTCGGCTTGAGATAAAGGCATGGATCTGGTTTTCAACGTCCTTTTGATTTATAAATGGCCGTACTTTAGCTATGTTTCTAAGGTGGAAGAATTATGTTTTTGTCAACTTGTTGATTGTGATTTAAAGCTTAGGTCTGAGTCTACCATAACACCAAGACTTAACTCACTCAAATACAGTTAGCAGCTGGATAGACTACAGATGGAAATTAGCTTCTGCTAAATCTGGTGCAAACATATTTTCATGTAACAATGATTAATTGTCCAAAACATTTTTAATAAAATAAAAAAAAAATTATAATCTTTTTTTATTTTTTTTTGAAAATAGATTTGGGGCTTTTCAGAAAACATTCTGGGCTTGAGCCCAAGTAGCCACCCCCTAGCCCCGCCCCTGGGTGTGTGGCTAGAGTCCTGCAACGATATGCGAGTGGCCGGACGTATTTAGGAGACGCACCGATATCCAACCGGCATTTCCGGTTTGGCAACTCGCAGATCATCCACCAGGGGGCAGTATTGAAGCGTTGCAGAGTTGTGCCGAGTCCCACAGCATCAGACAAGGCTCCGTGAGGGAAATATGAATACCATGGCAAAAAATAGGAAATATGATCACAATAACGTTGTACGCCGTGATCTGGCAGAATTTGCATGAACTTGAAACACGTTGTACAACGTGATTGGCGCAGGGTGTGTTAATATGCGGACCGGGCGTCAGCATGCTGGTTGCCGACCTGATGCAGTTTCTGGCAGCTTCACCGTCGCCCATCCCATGGTGGTGTGTGCCATCCGCCTGTCCTCAGACAGCGTTTGGTGGTCTGGTTTCTGAAAAGCTGAACCTTGAGAATAGACGTATCAATCAGAACCATTCAAAGCATGTACGCTTCTTCCACTACCTACTGTTTATGCAGGGAAGTGGCTTTCATTTGAATCTTGGTGTGATGCCAGGTCTCTGGACCTGATTTCCTGTCCTCCGGAATTGGCCCTCTCTTTCCTCCAGTCTCTGTTAGACAATTTGTCTATCTCGACTGTGAAGGTCTGTGCATCGGCTATCTATGCCATTTCAGCCATCACTTTTTGCAAGGAGCAAGTTGCCTTAAACCAGTTAAATGCCTTTTGAGCCCTCAGAACAGGCCTCTTTGAATCAGTTGTTTTTCAGCGTTTCTCTTGGTTATCATGTCGGCAAAGCGTTTTCACGATGTTTGCAGACCCATTGTATATTCTATATCATAGCTATGGAGACAATAGTATGGCTCATTTTAAAGGAAATATGTATACTCCAACAGGGAAAAAAATGCTTAGTTCTACATACCTTCGTTCCTGCGCTATCCCATGCTAAAAATCGCCCCGTTTCAAAATAATCCAGTTCCGTTTCCTGGAATGCGAGATATGACGTGTTTTGTGCGCATATGCGCATCTCATGCAGGTTGCTCGCCTGCCACCTATATTATTTCCAGGTCAAAGATAACATGACCATAGTAGAATGATTCTCAAACCATTGGGGGGGGGGTTCCTTTGCGGAATCGTTTTCTGGGATCATTACAAAGGCATGTTTTATGATGGGGTTCGGTAAAATAGACGTTACCTTTGTCAGCAGGTCCACCAAAACCACGTCCACCTTATGCTATGGATGGATCGTCACCGTTTGTCCTCTTCATAATAATCTCCAATAGTTCGCTCGTCTAGGCGATCGCCATTGCCGAACGTTAGTTGGCCGTAGTCTGGAGTGCTCTCAACTCTAGTGTCGGCGACTACCGCGGAGCGGTGAACAGATGTTACATGCTCGGCCGGTTTGACTATAGTATTTTTATGATTTATTGAGTGCTGAGTCCAATGTAGTCTGGTGAAAACGCACCTCATCATCCATAAGTGTGATCGTTTTGTCCTCTTCATAATAATGTACAATAATTCGCTCGCCATTGCATAGACAGTCCGTAGACTAGTGGTAGCCAGCAGTGAGTGAGCCAGCAGTGAGTGAGCAACCCCCTTCCCACTAGCCCAGTTCAAAAGGTAGGCGATACTGCCACCTATCGGGATTCGATCGTCATTTCAATTCCAATTCACACAGAGCTCACACAAGAAGGTCCGGCGGACTGTTTAGAATAATAATAAAAACTTTTTTTTTTAAACGAGTATTCTCGTTTTTGGCGGCCAACGGTTGGCTTTGAAAAACGAGAATACTTGGGGGCGGCTGAGTGGCGCAGTGGGCAAGGCGCTCACCACTAACGCAGGATATGCTGGTATCGAGCCCAGCTCGCTGTGTTGCTACCGGCTTGGCCAGTCGTTCATACTAACACAATTGGCAGTGTTAGTGGGTGGGAAAGCCGGTGGGTGGGGATTGGACGTTGTGGACAGCGACTCCTACAGGTCGGTTGGTGCGCCTGTACAGCAGAATAAGGAAGTATCCGGGGCAGCGTGAGCCTCCCACGTGCTACTCCTCGCCACTGAGAGATTGCGCTGTTTAGGTGAAAAGATGCAACAGCTGCCTCCTTGTGTACCGGATGGGACACGTGATGCAAGGCTTGGTCCTCACTGCAGCCGACCAATGGGAGGCATAGTCTAGCAACGTTCGAGACAGGGGAGGGGAGAATTGAAGGGAGAATTGGCGAGGCGAAATTGGGATGGGAGAAAAATAGAAAATAAGGAGAAAAAGTGGATAAAAAGAAAAAGAAAAACGAGTATACTTGTTTTTGGCGTTCAATGAGTTAATAGACAAAAAAGATTGACAATTTTTACATTTTACATTTTTACAATTACATTTTTAGCTGCATCTCAAATTCCTTAGGGTCCCAGCTTTCTGATGGTGTGTGTGGCACCTACTGTTCGCCAGGGGGATAGAAGTGGAGGGAGAAGTGGAACTGACTAATCAGTGCCCAGAGCTGGTGGAGGGCCTTCAGAAGGTCTGGATCAAACGTTTTTGAAGGTTTTTACTAAACAGGAGTGTATGAATCGCAGCTGGGGAGGGGAGGCGTGTATCACTTCCGCAACGGATTTAGTCGGATTTCGGTTTCCGGGTTCGCCTGATTGGCCGCGACGGCCACGTGACACGCCGTGGCACGCCCCCGCGGCAGCGGCAGACTCTGCAGGCTTGCCGCTGCGCCCTGCTGTGGCGAGACGCTGGAGTTCACTTCCCCTTTCACATCGCGCCACGTTTATGCTGTCTAGCACAGTCTCTAACAGTAACAGTAAGAAGCATTTTGGATAAAAGTATTCTGTACTTCTGTATGACAACAATGTATGCCTTTCAAATGTTAAATGATGAATGATTAAATGATACACACTGAAATCTACGCTCTCTCATCCTGCTTTCCACAACGCGACGATATTATTAAACAGCAGCTCTGTCATTGAAGTGGGAAAAGTGAGCCGTATTGTATATTAGTACATTGCATAGTATATTGTATATTGTATGGTAACTCAGTTACTTCTATTCTGCATCGAACATTGTACATATGTCTATACTGAACAGCACAGAGCTGCTGTTTAATAATATTGTCGCGTTGTGGAAAGCAGGATGAGAGAGCGTAGATTTCAGTGTGTATCATTTAATCATTTATCATTTAACATTTGAAAGGCATACATTGTTGTCATACAGAAGTACAGAATACTTTTATCCAAAATGCTTCTTACTGTTACTGTTAGAGACTGTGCTAGACAAGATAAGTATGAAATAAAATAGTATAGAGACATATGTACAATGTTCGATGCAGAATAGAAGTAACTGAGTTACCATACAATATACAATATACTATGCAATGTAGCAATATACAATACGCTATAGTGCAACGCAGCATGGGATGAGGTACAATTTACAGTAAGGTGTACGAGTTGCAGTGCAAATGCTTCTTACTGGCGCGCTCCAGAGACTGTTACCGTACAATATACAATATACTATGCAATGAACTAATATACAATACGCTATAGTGCAAAGCAGACGCGGGATGAGGTACAATTTACAGTAAGGTGTACGAGTTGCAGTGCTAATGCTTCTTACTGTTGCGCTCCAGAGACTGTTACTGTACCATACAATATACAATATACTATGCAATGTAGCAATATACAATACGCTATAGTGCAACGCAGCAATGGGATGAGGTACAATTTACAGTAAGGTGTACGAGTTGCAGTGCAAATGCCTCTTACTGGCGCGCTCCAGAGACTGTTACCATACAATATACAATATACTATGCAATGTACTAATATACAATACGCTATAGTGCAAAGCAGACGCGGGATTCTTGACAAAAGGGACACGCCAATATTATTAGATGACTGCACAGCAGCGTGGGGCGATATTATTAGATCACTGATGACTGCACCGATGTGAAAGGGGAAGTGAACTCCAGCCTCGCGGTCAAGTCCACTCCGCTGCGAGCGTCAACACAGCAGCGCGCTGCCGCCTCTGCCGCTGCCGCGGGGGTGTGCCACGGCGTGTCACGTGGCCGTCGCGGCCAATCACCGAAATCCAACTAAATCCGTTGCGGAAGTGATACACGCGGAGGGGAGAGGGGCCCAGAGACGACTTGTGCACAGGGCCCAGGATTTCTTGCTGTGCCGCTGCTGTTGACCTGGCTTGAGCCCCTCCCCCGAATAATCCCCTCCCCCAGCCACCCACAAAACCCAAAAAAGGGCTTAGACTCCAGAGGTTTAAAGCCAAGAGCCAATAACTAAATTCCCCTGTATCTCAACAAGATACATATCCAAAAGAGGATATGGAGAGGGCTTCAGTGTTCTTGGTTTTGTTTCAGTAGGTGCTCTTTCGATTAAATCCGGGGTAGGATTCGTTATAGACAAGTTATAAAAAAGTTGGAATCCAAGGCAGCTCTACAAGTTTTAAAATGCCTTTATTTTATGGCTCACATTATTTTGAGAATTTTTAAATACACCGACATCATGTTTCGGCCTACACAGGGCCTTCATCAGGGTGTTTTAAAATTCTCTAAATAATGTGAGCCATAAAATAAAGGCATTTAAAAACTTGTAGAGCTGCCTTGGATTCCAACTTTTTTATAAGATACATCCACTTTGAGGGTGTCATGATGGCTTATTTCTTGTGACATCTTCTGTGTGACATGTTTAGGCTATTTCATCAGTTTTTCGGTTGGACTGTTATTGACACAAAATGGTTAATGGATATGCCCTTCGTTTTTGTGGTGAGAAATATTCATATTAAGGACCCCCTCGAAAACTAGATAGCATATCTCAAGGTGTTTATCCTTCAAATTAATTTCTAATTTAAAGTTAATAACATTTACATTTACATGTTGTCATTTAGCTGACGCTTTCATCCAAAGTGACTTACAAGTTCTGTACGACAAATCAGCAGAAAGGGTACAACTCTACCAGCTGAGTAACAATCTTCATCAAAGGGTTGAAACTTGAGTGCTGCTGTGTTGAGTGCATAGTAGTAGAGACATATTAGTATATTAAGAGTGCATGATTGTTCTGCCTCCCAGGCAGTTTATATGGTTTTGATTTGCTTTGGCACCACCTGTTGGTCGAACGTGGTATATACAGGAAGTGGGACCTCATGGTAAAACAGGAAGTGGTAGCTCAAAGATAAACAGGAAGTGGGACCTGCAGCTTCACCAGGAAGAGAGTTCTCATTATGAACAACATGCTGTTCTTATCTATAGTAATCCTTTGATTTGCCCCATCGTAAGCATTGTCTGTAAGTAATCGTTTATTGTTTGCAAGGTTATCTTTCAGTTTTGAAGTATATTGTCGTAGATGGGTCGCTGTTATGTTCGTATTCTATTACCTGTGATACATGCTAATGGCAGATACAGTAGATGTGCATAATACTTGGAATGTTTAGTACAACATGTCTACATATAATCATTTAGTACACTTACTGTATATCTATACTTTTTACGTGCACTAGTAGTAACACTATGCACTTCATTCTGTTTCAGTTTTACTCCTATCCTAGCAACAAGAACTGCATTAAACAAGAAACAATGAAGTTACGTTGACTCATGTTGCTTATTGAAGAGTTTGGCTGGCCGTCTACCTTTGATTAAAAACATCATCGGGAGGACAGCACAGTAAAAAGACAAGCGACCAGCTGGTGCAACGTCGATCCCTTCGACAGATCAGAATAGCATTATGGAACCCGCCAAAGAGAACGACACATCCTCTCAAGCCAGCGCAAGCAGCGACCGCTTATCTACAGCTTCAGCCAGCACAGCAACAAGGTGTAAGGGCAGAGGCAGCGCGCGTACGTGCATCATTTGCAGAGAAAGAGACTAAACTAAAACAGGAGCTGGCCGAGAGAGATGCCCAGGCGGCTCTGGAGAACACTAGACTGGCTCTGGAGAAGGCTAGACTGGACGCTGAATTGGGAGCTTTGACTCTCCAAAGAGAGGCAGCCGTCGCCATAGCACAGGCAGAGGTATTGGAGGCAGCCGAACAGCAGGTTAGAACACCGCCCAGCAGAGGCAGGAGGACGCTCTCAGGGAGAGACATTGCCGACCGGACAAGTGCCTATGTAAACCAACAGAACGAGTTACATAAAACTTTGCGTCGCAATGTCCCCGCCCCCTTGTCTATTCGACTCGATGGCAGTCTAATCCAATGGGGAACCGCATACGAGGATTTGCGACCTAACTCCCCTACCCAGGAGCCTGTCATGCTGCCCGGAGAGCACGTCACACCGTTCCACACGACCCCCTCCAAAACACGTCGTCATGCCGATGAAACCTATCAGGACGAATTTAAGCCACATATCCAAAATATGAACCCTTCAGCTCGACCCTATACTCCTCATTAGCACACCCCACCAGCTAACCCCGCCGAAACCCCTGAGATAACAGACTTTGTTAAATACTTAGCACGTCGGGAGCTAGTGACAACAGGACTCAACCAGTTCGACGACCAACCCGAGAGTTTTCGGGCATGGCAGTCGTCATTCCTCAACGCCATCAGAGGTCTCAACCTTTCAGCCAGTGAAGAATTGGACCTCTTGACCAAGTGGCTAGGCAAGGAATCATCCCACCACGTCAGGAGAATGCGTCAGATACACGTCAACGATCCCGAAGCAGCACTGAGGAAGGCATGGGATAGACTAAGCAGGCGTTACGCCTCACCCGAGGTAATTGAAGATACTCTTTTCAAGAAACTGGATGCGTTTCTTAGGATCTCCAGTAAAGACTATATCAAACTCATGGAGCTTGGAGACCTCCTTATGGAGTTCCAGTCTGCAAAGGAGCATGGATACCTACCCGGGTTGGCCTTCCTGGACACCGCGCGCGGCATCAACCCTATAGTAGAGAAACTCCCATACGCCCTACAGGAGAAATGGATATCCCAAGGCTCCAGGTTCAAAGACGAAAACGACGGCCTCTTTCCCCCATTCTCCTACTTCACTAGATTTATTTGCTATGAAGCACGCATCAGGAACGACCCAAGCTTTGCTCTCCCCAGCAACAGTCCTCTTGTGAGAGATAGGCCAGCCTATCAGACAGGGAGAACCCCAGTGTCAGTCCACAAGACAGACGTCTCCCCAGACACCGAACAGGACACAAACATATTTCCAAGGCAAACCGAGAATCCAGGAAAGAACTGCCCTATCCATCGCGCACCACACCCATTAAGTAGGTGCTATGGTTTTAGAGCAAAACCACTCGACGAGAGAAGGGCCTTCCTCCGCGAAAATGGGATGTGTTACAGGTGTTGCGCATCATACTCCCATTTAGCCAGGGACTGTAAACTTTCCGTGAAATGCGATGAGTGTGAGAGTGACCGCCATATCGCAGCTATGCATCCTGGCCCAACATCGCAAGCAGTTCCAACGCCGGCACCAGAGGATAACGAGGAGGAGGAAGAAGATCTTATCGTCACCTCACACTGCACTGAGGTTTGCGGCGAAAGGCAGCCAGCAATGTCCTGCTCTAAAATATGTCTGGTTCAAGTCTTTCCCCAGGGGCAGCGTCACAAGGCGGTCAAGATGTACGCCGTACTCGATGAGCAGAGTAACCGCTCATTAGCAAGGCCAGAATTCTTCGAGCTATTTAATGTCAAGAGCTACTCCTCCCCCTACTCATTAAGAACATGTGCTGGGGTCGTCAACACGTCTGGAAGAAAGGCGGAAGGCTTCCAAATCGAGCCGGTGGATGGAGGAACTACCCTCACGTTACCACCACTGATCGAGTGCAAGCAAATCCTTACCAACAGGTCAGAAATACCGACTCCAAAGGCAGCTCGCTTCCATCCCCATCTGAAGTCCGTCGCAGGTCACCTCCCGGAGCTCGACCCAAACGCTCAAATCCTCCTTTTTCTAGGAAGAGACATCATACGAGTACATAAGGTGAGACAGCAGGTCAACGGCCCTCACAACGCCCCCTTTGCTCAGAGATTGGATTTGGGATGGGTCGTGGTTGGGGAAGTGTGCCTTGGGAACACACACAAGCCTAGCATGAGCACCTTCAGGACCCACGTGCTAGAGAATGGACGCCCTTCCTACTTGACACCCTGCAACAACTTCATGGACCTGAAAGAGAGAACGTGGCATGGCGGGGAGCAACAGAATGGCCTCATCAACACACACAGATCCAACTCGGAGAGAGTTACAGCGGATAACTCAGGACGAACCCCTGCCATATCAGGACATGTCCCCGCCGCCTCAGGACACGCCCCTGTCGTCTCAGGACACGCCCTTGTTGTCTCAGGACACGCCCCTGCTGTCTCAGGACACGTCCCCGCTGTCTCAGGACACGTCCCTGCTGTCTCAGGACATGCCCCTGCTGTCTCAGGACACGCCCCTGCTGTCTCAGGACACGTCCCCGCTGTCTCAGGACACGTCCCCGCTGTCTCAGGACACGTCCCTGCTGTCTCAGGACACGCCCCTGCTGTCTCAGGACACGCCCCCGTCGTCTCAGGACACGCCCCTGCGGACTCCGGACACGCCCCTGCTGTCTCCGGACACGCTCCCGCTGTCTCCGGACACTCCCCTGCTGTCTCCGGACACGCCCCTGCTGTCCCCGGACACTCCCCTGCTGTCTCCGGACACGCCCCTGCTGTATCCGGACACTCCCCTGCTGTCTCCGGACACGCCACTGCTGTCTCCGGACACTCCCCTGCTGTCTCCGGACACTCCCCTGCCATCCCCGGACACTCCCCTGCTGTCTCCGGACACGCCCCTGCTGTCTCCGGACACCCCCCTGCTGTCCCCGGACACTCCCCTGCTGTCTCCGGACACGCCCCTGCCGTCTCCGGACACTCCCCTGCTGTCTCCGGACACTCCCCTGCTGTCTCCGGACATGCCCCTGTCGTCTCCGGACACTCCCCTGCCTCCTCCGGACACGCCCCTGCTGTCTCAGGACACTCCCCCTCCCCTGCTTCAGGACACCCTTCCAACTTCACAGACCTGAAAGAGAGAACGCGGCACTGCGGGGAGCAACAGAACGGCCTGATCAGTGCACACAAATCCAACTCGGAGAGAGTTACAGAGGACAACCTGGGTCGCAGTGTGTGCCAAACAACTGCTAACGACAACAGGCTTGCCTTATCCATAGAAGATACCGTCATTTTAAATATTATGGTTATTATTATATTATCAGAGACGTACAGGGATGAGAGGAACAGCTGGGTTCCCCCACTACCCTTCAAGATGCCACGAAGACGACTCCCAAACAACCGCAAGCAGGCACTCAATCGCCCTACTTCACTGTGTCGAACCTTCGACAGGAAACCTGGAGATTTCTCAGACAAGGACCTCCACCGAAGCCAATGGAGACAGGTGCAAGCCCTTGCCAGCACATTCTGGACCCGCTGGAGACATGAGTACCTCCCGACACTGCAGAGTCGTCGCAAGTGGGTCGAAGATCACCGCAACTTACAGAAAGGCGACGTTGTGCCATTGAAAGACAGCCAAGCTGCAAGGAACGAGTGGCCTATGGCACTGGTAACTTCCACCTTCCCAAGCCAGGACGGAAAGGTGCGTAAGGTCGAAGTAAAGACCACAGCTCAAGGAAGTTCAAAGACATTCCCGAGACCCGTTTCAGAAATCGTTCTTCTTTTGCCTAAAGTGGATTGAAGTTAAATTAATGTGTACTATAGCGTACACGCTTAATGCGGGGAGTGTTCTGCCTCCCAGGCAGTTTATATGGTTTTGATTTGCTTTGGCACCACCTGTTGGTCGAACGTGGTATATACAGGAAGTGGGACCTCATGGTAAAACAGGAAGTGGTAGCTCAAAGATAAACAGGAAGTGGGACCTGCAGCTTCACCAGGAAGAGAGTTCTCATTATGAACAACATGCTGGTTCTTATCTATAGTAATCCTTTTATTTGCCCCATCGTAAGTATTGTCTGTAAGTAATCCTTTATTGTTTGCAAGGTTATCTTTCAGTTTTGAAGTATATTGTCGTAGATGGGTCGCTGTTATCTTCGTATTCTATTACTTGTGATACATGCTAATGGCAGATACAGTAGATGTGCATAATACTTGGAATGTTTAGTACAACATGTCTACATATAATCATTTAGTACACTTACTGTATATCTATACTTTTTACGTGCACTAGTAGTAACACTATGCACTTCATTCTGTTTCAGTTTTACTCCTATCCTAGCAATAAGAACTGCATTAAACAAGAAACAAGGAAGTTACGTTGACTCATGTTGCTTATTGAAGAGTTTGGCTGGCCGTCTACCTTTGATTAAAAACATCATCGGGAGGACAGCACAATGATAGTAGAGGACAGTAAGAAGGTTCGTTTTTTTCACACAGTCTCTGTGTTATGGGCCTGGGCCCGGTAGGCCTGTTCTGTAAGCCATCCCTGGTTCTATTTATACTGGCGGAGCGTCTTGCTTTCACTTTACGTGTTGTCCCTAATTTTCTTTTGCATGACAGGAACTACAGAAGCGATAATACTGGCCACTGCACCTGCTTATATACTAGCTGGGGGTGTGGCCTTAGTCAGTGATAGGTGCACTGGGTACAATTATTTCAGTGAGTGCCCGGAGCAGTCCAATAGGTGACAGACAGTATTAATATAACTAGGGTTATAATTCACAACCTTCATTTGAACTGTGTTCTTTTGTTGTCTGTTTTGTTTCCCTTTTCTCCCACAGCAATGTGTGTGAGTCTGGTGTGAGAGCCTCTGAGTTCAATAGTCTGGGTGTCCTTTCATTCATAGCATGGATGTCTTCCAAAATAAACCAAAACATTCTGAGCATCTCCTTTTTAATGTCTGCTACATTCTGAGAACCTGCTTCTGCTCCCTCAGTCTAAACAAAAAGCCTTTGAAAAATATTGTTTGTGTCTACTGTTGTGATGTGACCGCAACAAGCATGGCTTCTTCTGTTGTTTCCAAAATGAATGTTTATGGTTTGTGCTTCTGTGTTTACTTCATACATAACAAGGATTAAATATACCCCCCCCCCCTCCCACAACAACTCTTTGGTTTTTAATTAAACAGCTTTATATTAATCCTTCTTGCAACTTCTGTTATGGGCTACGTGACAGATGAAAGCCACATGCATTTGAAAATACATTGTGAAGAACTTGAGATCCCTTTTAGTGCATTTGTCTATCTGCCATTTCAGTAATTAGAAGTCAAGAATACTGTAAATAAAAATATATCTATTTATTTATTTACTGCTGTGCAGCATACTTCCTTATCATATACCCTTTCTCCACTGCATTTTCTAACAAGCATGATACAGTATTGTTTTTGTTTCTGTTCTCATTGTTCTCATTGTTTTGGGGGTATGTATTCCCAGTGTCAGAAATATTGTGTCTGTTACTAGGCTTGAGTAAATTGTGATGAAAAAAAGGAGAATATAAATTATGATATTTCTTTTTTTTTGCATCTTTGCTGGTGAACATACGAAATGTGAATCCCGGTCCGTACTCTATTATTATTATTATCTTATTCTTAGGCCTATTTTATTCCTATTCTTAGGCAATTTGTTTTGTTATTCTTATTCGTGACTTTGTTCTGTCTAAATGTCTATATGTTTACTGTGAACGATTTTTTGTGTAAAATTTCCCTTGGGATGATTAAAGTATTTCTATTCTATTCTATTCTATCTATTAGCGGTTGTGCCATACAGATTGGGCCGTTAACCCTCGAGTCGACCTTTAAAAAAATCACACCTTTAGCCCTTTGCCGAAAACTGCGATCTCAGTAAAACATAACTTTTTCATGTATTGTTCCAATTTTTTTTCATGAATATCATTATTAACTTCAGTCCTCACCATACATATCGAATATTTATTCATTTTCAGGATTTTAACAATTTTTTTTATTTAACCTTAACCCTAACGCTAACCCCCCTAACCCTAACCCTAACCTGTTCATTTCTGCGACTAGGGTGCAAGGGTGTGACACATTTATGCAGTGCGCTTAACACTTTGAATGCCCAGCAGGGGCCGCACATTTAGTGCTTGAATGCCCACATCCACTTCAATGTTAGCATTAATATCGCCTAATCTGTGTTTTAAATTATGGCTATGTGTCTAATCTGCCCGTCGCATTATCAATGACCTATTTCCAGTCAACATTGTCGAAGCAAATTGTTTTTTTATCAGTTAATTTCCGTGTCATAGCATTTAGAAAACCCCTCGTTTTCACGAAAAAAAAGAGGATTCCATGATAATCGCCCCGTACTGTAATATTCTAGAACGTTGTCATTTGTCTGCCTATTTATGAATCGTTTTCAAATAAACGCTAGATTATCGATAGTATGTGTACGTGTGCACGCTAGTGCCACGCGCTGAAAATCGATTCTCTCAGTTCCTGATCACTCTTAGAGTCAAACAGCCATATTACAAAAAAAAGAAAAAGCGTATATCTCCGTGAAAACGGGTCTGATTATCCTAATACTGGTCAAATAGATTCCTTACCTGAGATCAGATGGTATCCAAATGGATTATTCCAATTCCTGATTGCCATTCCGAAAATCGATCCTTTTATTGATCCACCGCATATACTGTAAAAACACATAATCCCCGCTGCTCTGAGGGTCCAGCATGAAGCTGATCGACCCCGGTTACATGAATGAGAAGTAAAATGTGGAGTCCGGGTCTTTTTTTCTCATGCCTTTTCATTGAGTCCAATCCAAAAGGGTGAATTACCATCTGGGAGAGGATAGGGGGCGCTTTTTTCACATCTGAGAGCCTGGAGTGGCTGATTTACCAACGGTAGACTCGGTTGATGAAATATGAATTCAGATCTCTAATAAAAAAAAAAAGAGAAAAAAAGAATATTCTCGTTATGGGCATTCAACCCACGGGGGGTAAACCCGAGAAAACTCGGGTTGGGCATAGTGATTTTTGAAATAAAATAAAATACATACATAAAATATAGCCAGCGCTATCCACACACACACATGAAAAAAGGCTATTTGCTGAGAATTGCGACAAGGGTGACTGGAGGGTTAAATAATAGTATAAAAGATATAACTATAGCTCTTGCCCACCTGTATTAATTTGCACAGTGTCAGAGTACAAGCTAACCTCTGGAACATCATCCATACAGTCGAGGTGAAAAGGCAGAACCAATACTGTGTTGTCTGATAATCCGCGGGGGAGGAGCACACACTCCAATTGACGGAACACAGCGTGAGGAGAGCGTTCTTGGGGGTGAACACTGGGAAAGCTGCAGGCCCGGATGGGATAACAGGACAAATACTTATGTCCTGTGCCAATCAGCTGGCTCCAGTGTTCACCACTATATTTAACCTATCCCTGGCCGAGCTCGTGGTCCCTGCCTGCTTCAAGGTGTCCACTATAATCCCTGTGCCAAAAAACTCCTCCCCAGCAGGCCTAAATGACTACAGACCGGTGGCACTCACCTCTGTGGTCATGAAATGCTTTGAGAGGCTGGTCAAGGATTACATCTGTGCCTCCCTCCCCAGTAACATGGACCCATTGCAGTTTGCATACAGGACAAACAGGTCCACTGACGACGCGGTCTCCCAGGTACTGCACAACACCCTTTCTCACCTTGACAGAAGGGGGGATATGTGAGATTGCTGTTCATTGACTATAGTTCAGCTTTCAACACCATAGTCCCCACCAGACTGGTTGACAAGCTGATTGATCTGGGTCTGAACACCGCCCTGAGCACCTGGATCCTGGACCTTCTGACCGACAGGCCCCAGGCAGTCTGGGTGGGTGGACACACCTCCAACTCAATCACCCTGAGCATCGGGTCCCCCCAGGGCTGTGTTCTCAGCCCCCTGCTGTACTCACTGTACACATGACTGTGTGGCCAGGTTCAGCTCCAACTCCATAGCGAAGTTTGCGGACGACACAGTGGTGGTGGGGCTGGTATCTAACAATGACGAGAAGGCCTACCGGGAGGAGGTTGATCCAGCAAATCCAGAGCCTGCAGAATAACGAAGGACCCTCACCACCCCAACAACAGCCTTTTCAAGCTGCTGCGGTCAGGAAAGAGCCTCCGTATACACGCAACAAGAAGAGAGAGACTAAGGCTCAGCTTCTTCCCTCAGGCCATCAGAACAATGAACACTGAACACACACACACGCACACACACACACACACACACACACACACACACACACACACACACACACACACACACACACACACACACAACGTGTCTTATATATGGCCTTTTCCAGTGTTTAGCATTGTTTACTAGCAATGGGGGATTATATCAATGTGGTCTGTGTCGCTATCCTCATTTTGACTCATCAGTCTAGTCCCGAGTTCACGAGATCCTCCCTCACTCAACTAAGCCGTTCTGATTTGACTGTTTTGCTGACGTGAATAAGGCACTGGTTGTAGTCACCGCCCACATCGCTCAACAACAGAGAGAGTGGAATTACTTCCTCAAACAGGTTGCGTGGGTGCTGAGGGAGAGAGGGATACGGAGCAACGGGAGCATTTACACACAAACCCAACTGTGTGTGTGTGTGTTTTCGCGACGCATCTCTCCTCTCTCTCTGTCACTTGTCTCGGAGCCATTTACACACAAACCCAACTGTGTGTGTGTGTTTTCGCGACGCATCTCTCCTCTCTCTCTGTCACTCGTCTCGGAGCCATTTACAGTACACACAAACCCAACTGTGTGTGTGTGTTTTCGCGACGCATCTCTCCTCTCTCTCTGTCACTCGTCTCGGAGCCATTTACACACAAACCCAATTGTGTGTGTGTGTGTTTTCGCAACGCATCTCTCCTCTCTCTCTGTCACTCGTCTCGGAGCCATTTACACACAAACCCAACTGTGTGTGTGTGTTTTCGCGATGCATCTCTCCCTCTCTCTGTCACTCGCCTCGGAGCCATTTACACACAAACCCAACTGTGTGTGTGTGTGTTTTCACGATGCATCTCTCCCTCTCTCTCGCTCGCTCGTTCTCTCTCTCGCTCTCTCTCGTATGTATCACGCTGTGTGCGTGACTGTCACTCAAAGCGCTTAGGGGCGGAGCCCAGCCCAAACAGCTTGAAATCTTGAAAAAGAAATGTTTTGCTTTTGAGTACTTGATACAAAATATAAAACAATGAATTTTTTTGAAAAAAACTTTACAGATGTGTTCCATAGACTCACAGGAATTGTGTAAAGTTGCCCAAATAGTGCAAGGAATAGCAAGACATGTCAGTGTTGGACTCTAAATAGTGCCTGTCAAATGAGCCATACTATTGTCTCCATAGCTATAATAATAGAATATACGATGGGTCCGCAAACATTGGTCAAGATGGGAAAACAGCGTGGCAGTCAATGAGTTAAGCGATTTATTAACATGTCTATTTACCATGTCTATTCTACTTATCTTTTTATTATTATTACTATTACTATTGTTTTATTGCACAATTGTAGCGGGCATGGCCAACCGCATTTCACTGTATGCCCTGGTATGTGATGAATAAACTCTTGAATATTGAATCAGGGCAATTAAAACAAACCTCTGCCATTTGCCATGTGCCTGTAATTTAGAATAGATTTTAAGGTCCTTCTCCTTAGAAAGCACTAAATGGAACAGGACCAAGCTACATTGCCAATACTCTTGTCAACTATGTGCCCCCAAGAACATTATGATCATCTATCAAAGAAAATCAGGGATGTAAAATGCAGCCTTGGCTGAATACGCACCAAAGCTATGGAACACCCTGTCTATGGACATTAGGGGGTCTAAATATTTTCAAAAGTAAGCTAAAAACATACAGTACCTCTTCCCTTTAGCCTTATAACCGCACTGTGATTATTGTACTGTAAATGACAACTATTTTATGCTAATTGTATGTCTATTTTACTGTTGTGAAGCACTTTGGGCTGCAATTCTTGTATGAAAAGTGCAATACAAATAGAGTTGTTGTATTATTATTATTATTATTATTATTATTATTATTATTATTATTATTATTATTATTATTATTATTATTATTATTATTATTATTATTATTATTATTATTATTATTATTATTATTATTATTATTATTATTATTATTATTATTATTATTATTATTATTTGTATATATCTGGTAAGACAGGCTAGTTAGCATGCTACCCTCGTCCTTGGAGGCCAACATGTCAGTGTCTCTTCTCATTTGATAAGGAGGCACCACAGAGTTCAGTGGAAGCTGAAGAGAGGAGATAATCACTATTCCTGCCCCTGAGGGACTTCTGGCCCAAAGGAAATGCCCAGCGTTCCTAGATAAGCCAAGTCTGACTTTTCCCATCCCTTTCAGATACACAGTGGAGATCTGCATCATATTTAATACATTGTGTGCTCTTGTTTGTACAGTATCAGTAGGCTGCAGTGGCACGTGCTCCTAACTCATCTCATCTGAGAGGAAACGTATTGTATTAATAAGCACCGGGTACATTTTGAACTATTGTTCCTGTGCAATGTTCTGAACAATGAACAGAGGATACTCTCAAAGTGTCCATGCTGCTTTTGCAAACCCGCTTTCTTCCGGTCCGCTCGAACGTTCTCACTGATGCTTTTTTCCTTCTGAATTTGAACATTTTTAGGGGGAAATATTAGGGCACGCCAGAAATGCCTTTTAATCGTGCCTTATAGACGGGGAAACATGTAAACCTCTGGGCCAGGAGTGTATTGGAAAGTATGCAGTAACTTCATAACAGCCGAGAGGCGGATTCCAGCAGAAGCCAAACTGATGTGCGCAGAGAGGGAGCCACAGGGTTGACAGCTGCTGTACTTCTGTGCAGCAGTAGCCTACAGTTGTTCTTGGATGCTGTATTTTGAATAAAAGTTAATTTGAGCAGTCCTCTCTAATATATAGTTTGCGGCGCGACAAGCTTGACATAGTCCCTTCAGAATTTAGTGTGATTAACTCATAACTATAGTTTGTGGCGCGACAGGCTTGACACATTCACTTCAGAATTTAGAGTGATCATATTCATATGGCACTTTAAAGCTGTATAATACACCGGCCTTGTTTGGCTTGAGTCTTTATTTGGATCCACATTAACTGTCGCCTTAGCGACCACTAGTTTATTTCCTGGGGCCTCTTTAACACATAATTCTGTTGCACTTATGGTCTTTGGTAAAATGTTACAGATTATTGCACATTGTAAAACGTACAATTCCAAGCCGCTAAATTGAAATTGCAACATTTTTAGACTCAAGTAATAGTAGGCTGCCACATAATAATGTGTGTCTATATATGTCACAATGGTTGCGTGAGAATGGAGATGCTGTTATGATTGGTTGAAACTGTATTACAATCACTTTTTTTTTCTATATGGTTCTCCTGTTTTGTTTGGTTTTGTTATGCTTTGCCATTGTTTTGAAATGTGTGTGAAGATTGGCTGATTACATTATATATATATTTTTAAAGTGTATTGCTATTTTGTGGGGCAGCTTTGTACTGTTTGTGTGGACATTAATTTTGTTTTACTGTGAATTTAACATACAATTATGATATCAGCAATGTACTCTGTGTGCTACTGATGACCCCCCCCCCCACACACACACACACACACACACACACACTGTTTGTTGCGTTTTGCCTTTTTCTTGCCAACAACACAGCAGGCATGAAATACAGCCAGGGGTGAATAGGAACGAAGAGAACATTGACTTTAAAAATGTATTCTTTTTGCTATGAATTGCAGTTTCCCCATGAATGTACGCTGTGACCCCATATGAGTTAGCTAACCCACTAACTATATATGACTATAACCAAGTTCTGTTAGTATAGCGACGCTCGGCGTCACTTTCTGCACTGTCCTCGCACACGTGCACACGCACTGAATAAAGACCACAATGTACCTTTAATCCCAATATTTGTCTGACCACACCCCTATCAGCTTACCCATATAAGCAGGGGTGGGGCCACCCACTCGCCTCCTTCCCAAGCTTTCACCACAAAGCGAGATCAAGGGCTGCAGCGGTGTCGGACGCCGAGCGTCGCTATACTAACAGAACTTGGTTATAGTCATAACCTAACGTTCTGTATCGTATAGCTCTCGCTCGGCGTCACTTTCTGCACAAGGGAGGCCGAGCGAGAGCCATCGGCCGACAAATACACCCCGCTGAAAGCCCCCCACAACCATCAGAACAGGGAGGGCCGAGCCCCCCCGACCCACC
Organism: Notolepis coatsorum; assembly: GCF_963971535.1. Classification (NCBI taxonomy): domain Eukaryota; kingdom Metazoa; phylum Chordata; class Actinopteri; order Aulopiformes; family Paralepididae; genus Notolepis; species Notolepis coatsorum. The sequence continues at coordinate 107,111,476 of NC_140169.1, read as the reverse complement.
CTAATGGAGGGCACCCCCCCTATTGTGGGCTTCACGGGAGGGCGACGGACCCGACCGTGCGAAGAGGCACTCAAGCAACTCAACGCACAGGGTGAGCAGCCGTGGCTTGACCCCACGACTACACACACGCACAACCCGCATGCCACCCGGGAACGAACGGAGGAAACAACCTCGTTACTGCCCCCAGAATCACGGGGTCAAGGGCAAACCCAACCCCGTGGCAAGGCCGTAGCAGCGGAGCGCGAAGGAAGACCCAGACCCACCCTGGAACGGGGGCCCGGAGAAGTCCATGATGCCAGCATCAAGACCCCACCAGGTGGGCACTTAGTGACCCCGCCCCCCACATCGCCAGCGTATTCGGACAAAGGCCCCTCAGCCGAGCGGGCCCTGTCCCCCCAATAGTACACCGCCTGGCACACTGACCCTGCAGAACAGGCAGTCAGCATGGCCGTAAGCACACAAAAAAGGTTAACCAACGGAAGCAGGCAGCGCACCGGGGAAAAAACCAGGCAACAGGCTATTAACCCTAGCCTGGAGACTGCGGACGAGACAGGCACCAGAGGGGACAGCCGAACACAGCCGCACCGGCGGAAGGGGCGTAAGCTGGCGGTGTTGCATGACCAAGCCTCCATTTAAAAAAAAAAAAACACCCAGAGGGGTTGAGGCAGAGAAGGCTGACACGATTGGCAGACGTCATGAACGTGCAGGGGCACCCTCAAACGGTGAACCCGGGAGTTGACACTGCTCCAACACACCAGGGAATCAACCACCTTGGTGTTACCCAATGCGGTGGTCGTTCCTATAACCCCTCAAGAAAAAACTCCAAAACACACCTGCGGGTATACACCGGCTATACCGCAGTACAAGTGTTTCAGTTTTTCAAAAAAGGGTTAACCCAGGCCTACGGGTCGACGAAACATTACTTCGGACCGGGCCCGGCGATACGGGAAGCACAGGGTCACCAGAGGAGGTCAAAGACCACCCCAACAGGCCCCTCTTCGCCATGCGTGAGAGAGGAGCGAAAAAGAATGGAGAACCAGCCCCTAAGCACACCGTACTTGGTATTCCCAGGCGGTCTCCCAACCAAGTACTAACCAGGACCAACCTGTGTAGCGGCCGAGATCTGACGAGATCGAGCGTGTACAGGTTGGCATGGCCGTAAGCCATTACGACAGTGCTGAGTAAAAAACGTACCCAACCAGGGTCTCCATAGTGCTTAACCCTGTGACACCCGGACCAACCTGGCATTTTTCCCCCTAAAAAAAGCCCAAGTCCCTCAGGGTACCAGAACAGCAGATCTGCATCCCCGGCGGACAACGGGTTCAACTGATCCGGACCAGCGTGACCAGAACCAGTGCCGTGCCCTAACCACGCCGACATGCCTACTCCAGGAGACGGGGCAGATATGCGTGTTGATCTTAAACATGAAAAGAAGGTGCCACCCAGACGTTCGGGCGAACCGCGCCTGGTGGCCCACCCCCAGGGCGTGAGACCCCTCTACATATGTTCAGATCCATTCCGTCATCATCCCCCAGACATGAACGAGAATCCGTCGATGACAAAAACCATGTTGTTGGATTTGGTCGTCGGAAGAGGAAAAACCTCCATCCCAGTTGCTTTATAAAAACGCCGTTTTAACCTCAAGCAACCAAGGCGTGCCAGTCAGTCGCCTGTTTAGAGAACACCCCGAGCTAGCACTATACGTGCGTCGGGACACACCCACATCAATGAACAGGCTATTTAGACCTGTCATTGAATCCCCAAGGCGCCATGGGGAACGACAAGAGGGGTGTGACACTTCCTAACTCCAACTCTTTTTAGTAGAAAAGAAGGAAGCACCAACAGTATGTATCCCAGTCTACACAGCCGGGGGTAAAAATTGTTCACATTTTTACATCCCACCACCCTCCCATAGGAAGGAGACGGGAATCCCCAGAGAGACTTCCCACGCGAGCTGTACAGATTGAAAAGAATATATTGCACCTTGAGCCATGTAAAAAATTGGATTTAGGGCTCTCCGGGGAGGAGGCACTGAACCCATACACACTCAATAATCGAATTGAATCGAATACATACACAATAGAGTAGGACTCCTTCTAGAGGGTCCACTCACCTTGACAATCTGAGGAGGAGGCTCTGTACTCTGAAGGAGGCTCCCTCACATGGAAGGAGGAGTCCGAACTCACAGAAGGCCCGAATAGGAGCTTGGTGAGGAGGAGCCCTGACCACCCCCCGAAACAGATCCATCACATGGACCTGAACAGCACACGGAAGTCCTACCAACAGAGACACGCACGGTGACGTACTCCATGGCGGGGGAATTTCTGCGGTGCACACGCCCAATATTCCAGGCCGTGGGACCATGAAACTTCCTCCCCCCTCACCCCGTAACGTGCAGGACCGCAACGTGACAGGAACCTTGAAGGACAGGTGGGTTTACCCCTGACCAACAGAAAAAAGGGGGAGAGGAAAGGTTACCAGTTCACCCCTTTACGACCCCACACCCATGATACGATGTAATGACAAAAAGAGAGTATGACACAGTCATAGTCAGCTCTATGAAGCGTCTGACAGCTTCACACAGCGCATGAGCTAACCTGCTATCTGATTTTTACTAAGGAAAAAACACAGAATAGAGAGGGCTCTCTAAGAGCCCCGGTCCAAACTTACACATGTGCTTCTGTGGCCAGTCCAACCCAGTTGTAGGTCACATGACACACACAACCCATCATCACCTACAAAAAAAAGCAAAAACACTCTACAGAGGAACGCGTTTTTCATAATGAGAGAATACATAATTCTCGATTAGTATCGGCCACAGGCCTTGCTAAGCACACATGAAAGCGACCAACAATCTTTTCTTTTAGGAAAATAAAGTTACTCCAGCAGATTTAGCACAACCTCAGCAATCAAGCTAAGGGTTACATCGTATCCCTACCACACAGTGACACAATGTAGTGCAACAACATGTCCACTCTGATAGGAGGATGAAGAAGTCCCCAGGGAACCGGGGGGAAACACAATCCTCCTACTTTACCCTTAATACGGCCAGTTAAAACAGGAAAACCTGTTAATATGTGAACACACTGTTTATTGTCATTACAGGCTGAGAAAAGAATATTCTTTACTCATTTGTCACTAAGCATAGCTTTATAGGTTAGTTAACCCCCTTAGTTGTGAGTACACGGTACATATAAACACACATGATGTTTCTCAACACAACAAACCAGATCATTTTCACATCTGAAACAACAACCCGATTTGCACGGAGAAGCTAAATACCTAGTGACAAGACAATTCACACACAACTCGCGTCGTATCCTAAATGTAGTGCAGTAACACTCGTTTTGGAAAACATCGTTATTTACAAAACATTTAGAAGGGAAAGCCAGAAGAAGTGTACAAGGTCTGGTCAGACCTGGCCTACCCGGAGCGTAGATCAACGAAGTGCAGTCTCAAGACACCGTAGAAAACACAGCCGTCCTGTGTTGTTCGATCTGGGCAGCGTCGCCGCTCCAACCCGTCGCTACGGTCCCCTTTGTTGACGCAGGCTTTGCCGTCCTGGCCCAGGGCAGGTTCGACGAACATCCTCTGTCAAAGACGACGTCGTAGTCAAGAGTGTTTAAAACATGTTATAATCAAAGCACGTTCAACAGAGTAGCATTAAGCTAACGGCCGCTCCAACCGTCGGTCGCTACTGCCCCTGCCCGCGAGACGCCGAGCGAACGGCGCACGCAACCAGAGGGGAGCTCGCGGCGGCGCGCGAGGAACCGGAGCCACCCCGCGCTGGGCCTTGGCCGATAGCAGCAAGCTAACGTTTCCTAGTGATCACAGCAGGCTAGCGCCGCAGCTAACAGCAGACTGGCTAACAGTAGGCCCAACCTAGGTAGGTCACGCAGTGATCACAGCAGGCTAACGCCGCAGCTAACAGCTGACTGGCTAACCGTAAGCTAATCAGCTATGACCTGAACTTGTACACAATGATATAACACTCACCCAGACAGGCCGCCGTTCTGAAACCCTCCTCACTTTTTAAGAGAAAAGAGAAACAAGATGTTAACACAGTTTTACAACGGTGATTTTACCAACACCCGACAGAGCCAGCACAATACCCAACTGGCCTGTGTAGCTGACTTGAACACAGATCTTCCGCTATCGAACATCTATGCCCATATCTCCTCATGAAGGAATACTCTCATTTGGATATGAAAGAAGGGGCTACACGGTGACAGAGAGATATCCCCTCGTCCAGAAAACACAGGGATTACCAGTGTTAATGGTCGCGGCCCACTAGTTAAAACTATAATGGGCTTCAGACCAAGGTCTTCTGTCGCCTAAGAGGCTGAACAAAGGACCCTAGCCTGGGGCCGGTTTTCATAAACATTGTCAATTAGCCCCCATAGCACTAACAGACAAGTGGAGCCTGCCAGCAAAACATAACTCACCAAACCTGGAACCCACCGCTTCTCACAACAGCGGCGCGTCCTACAGCCCAGCTGTGTCTTTACCGCAACCAGCACACAGCAAGGACTGCAGTTGGAAAAGCATGTAGCGGCGCAAACTCCCAATATGAAAACCGGTGGAGGATTTTTAGAATGATCATCATCTTCCAGACACTCCAGTACGAAGACAATATCGCCGTATTTTCTCGAAAATAGTGAGAGAGAAAATAAAGATATGATGTCAACGTATCCTTGCTTTCCAACTCTTCTCCTACCATCACATCACTTCAAGTGTGGGGATCTACCAAGGCACTTCCTTGTGGTGAAAGCGAGAAGGAGGCGAGTGGGTGGCCCCACCCCTGCTTATATGGGTAAGCTGATAGGGGTGTGGTCAGACAAATATTGGGATTAAAGGTACATTGTGGTCTTTATTCAGTGCGTGTGCACGTGTGCGAGGACAGTGCAGAAAGTGACGCCGAGCGAGAGCTATACGATACAGAACTGGTATTCCTCATTAAGGCTTGGGGTGGGGTGGAGGTGGGGTTCCTGGTCTATGGGAGGGGTGGGTGGGGGGGGGGAGATTTCCTGTCTTGTAATACTGAACCCCATAACCTCATCACAAACTATAATGAGGTTGGGAGGATTTGTTCATTTCAGTTTCATATGTCTGCATTGTACGTTCTGAATTAAGGGGGATCATATCGGGCCGGGGAACTCTGTCTTCTCTGGACCCCCCCTAGTGCTCTATTGTGACAGACCGTACAGTATATCCATGGCAATGTATTTAAACCTCAGCTGGTTGTTATAATTTGATTCTGGGCACATATCCAACCATGGCAGTTTAAAAAGAAAACATCTCTCCTTGGATTAGGGGATAAAAAATCAGTTTGTTGACCTTGTGCCCCCCCCCCTTGCTTAAGATAAGCCCTTCAGTCTCCCCCAGACCTCCCTGAGCTTATACATTACAGTACATTACAGCCAGCACCAGGAGATCATATAGTAGTCTGGAGATATACTGCAGAGATATACACCTCACATGGGAAAACCTGTCCCCTTGATAGGCTGACAGAGCCAAGCTGACATAATTAGTTGTCTGGGCTGTGTTTGTGCAAATCTACGGCTGCAGTGTAAATCAGTTGGGAGCTGGCAGCCAACAAGACAGATAGAAGCCACATGAAAGGGCAGGGGAGGCCTTGTTGCTGCCGACCAGACCCGGCCAAAGCCTGTATGGGGCCCTAAGCTAAATTTTATTTGGGGGCCCCACATCGCCAATGCTTACAATACATTGACTATTGTCAATACTTGACCATCTGCACATCTGCAGCTCCAGAGCTACTGTGTTTTATATTTTTTGAGTGTCTTGTTTTTGTCTTGTATCCTTTGTAAAGCTGTATATTGTAATTGTATAGATTTTTGTTTAATAAAAAATACAAGAAAAATAAAATAGTAGGGGCGGCTGGGTGGCGCAGCGGACTAAGCGCTCGTCACCAACGCGAGAGACACTGGTATCGAATACGGCCGTCAGCGTTGCCTCCGGCTTGGCCGGCCGTCATATTGGCTCAATTGGCAGAGTCAGCGGGAGGGAAGCCGGTGGGTTGGTATTCTGGTTGTTGTAAACAGCGACTCCTACAGGTCGGTCAGGGCGCCTGCACAGCGAGGGAGGGAGATGGTGAGGGTAGTGTGACCTCCCACACGTTACACCTCGCCAATGAGAGTCCGCGCTTGCAGGTGAAAAGATACTGCTGGCTGTCTCCTATGTCTCGGAGGAAGCATCTGACTTCAGGGCTCCAGTGGGGGGCACATGCGAGCAACGATCAGGAAGGGGAGGGGGGAATTGGCATAACGACTAAATTGGGATGGGAGAAAAACAGGAGGAGAAAAAGTGGATAAAAAATTAAATAATAATAAAGTAGTATTAGCTAACATAATATTGCATTACATTTCAAGCTTTCTTATGGGACATTTCAAGCGCTCTTGGGGATGCTCTGGTGGTGGCCACGGGGGGCCCTAAACAGGCGTTTATTTCGTTTATGCGTCGGAGAGGCCCTGCTGCCGACCACATTCACTGTTTAGCCGTTTTCCCATTGTTTTTCTTCCTGAACCTGGCAACCCGGCAGCTGTAGACGGCAACCTGGCAACCACACAGCCAACAGTTTTGGTTATATATCTTCCCACTACTTTTCACTCATTACTCCAACCATAAGGCGGTGCTCGCTGTCACGTTTTAATACAACCCCGGTGATTTCCAAGAATCTTGGATGTAAAAGAAAAACATGACCTGTTTAAAGTTGGAACGTTAGTGGGGATTGCTGTGGTGCAGGACAAAGAACATTTTTATAGTAAGTAAGAAGAAGAAGAAGAAGAAGAAGAAGAAGAAGAAGAAGAAGAAGAAGAAGAAGAAGAAGAAGAAGTCTTTATTTGTCATGCAGATTTAACACACACACATGTGATGGGCGACCCACAGGAACACACACACACATGCACTGAGTCGCTGAATGAAATGTTCTCTGCACTTCCCATCCCGTCATCCTTCCCCCAAGGGCAGCCGGGAGCAGACAAGGGCTGCAGCGTGCGCCGCTCCTGGGGACCAATCCAAGTACTCCTGTCCATCTTCACCAGGGACGCGACAGCGTTAGAGATCTGTTGTGCATGTTTTCCCATTGGGTTTATCTTATTGGGAGGGAAAACCTTTGCGAGCATGGGAAGAACATGCAAACTCCACACAGAAAGGCCCGAGAGATACCCCACCTGGGTAACTGGCAACACGGCAACCTGGTCCCCAAGCGGGAATCGAACCCAGGACCGTCTAGCTGTGAGGCGACAGTGTTAACCACTACACTACCGTGCCGCCATTTAGTATACTAAAGCCAGGAGTACAGTGTGCATTGTCTTCTATACATAAACATATTATTTTGTGACAATGGTTAAAAAAAGAATCACAAAAGTCACTTTCAGTCACAGTTAGAGTTGGTAAAGTAATAGCACTGTTTGCACTGTTTCTCTTTAAAATATAATGACGCCAAAGCCATGTCCTGTACGGGAGCCATGCTGTCTGAAGGCTTTTAGACGAGTTGAGGGCAGGCAGGGGAAACTGACGGCACGTGCAGCAGAAGAGTTCAGCTCCCAGGTCAACAAGCATGCGAGAGCCGGAGACTCACTAGAAACCTGCTAAATAGAAACGAGAGGAGGAGTAGAAGCTGTTTCTGTGGGCCTCCTTCTCCATTGAGATATTTATACAGCGTTCCCAAGGCTGTAATCGTGGTCTCCTAACTATGTCTTTGGGATTGAGGAATGGAAGTGTTTATTTGAGTCCCATGGAGAAGCAACAGGAATAGCCAACAGCAGGATAACATGAAAAAGAGCTTCTCTGCTGGTCACAGTATTGCCAGGGTTGGACCCTTGGCTATTTTTACGTCAGGAAGCTTAGCTGTGTTCACTCCTAGGAGGTCCTCCCCCTTCTCTAATCACTGGTTGAAAAACCAGTTGATTCTAGAAATGTGCAATTACTTTTGGAAATACGGCACTAAAAACATAAAAAGGACAAAAAAAAGTTATTTGTTCAGTTGATGTTTTCGCTGAGTTGTTTTCAGTACAGTGGCTTAGTGAGCTTAGTGCTGTTGAGGAAACATGCTGAGTAGATGTTTAGTACATTCAACTGAGAAAGCAAGGCTTTACAAGGTGGATACCACTATTTAATTGTACCACAATTAACGATAGGTTATGACTATAACCAAGTTCTGTTAGTAATGGTGACGCTCGGCATCACTACTGCACTGTACCTCACTCGTGCACGTGCACTGAATAAAAATTCCACAAATGTACCTTTACATCCCAACATTCGTCTGACCACACCCCTATCAGCTTACCTACATAAGCAGGGGTGGGGCCACATACTCGCCTCCTTCCCAAGCTTTCACCACAAGGTGAGATCAAGGGCAGCAGCGGCGTCTGATGCCGAGCGTCACCATTACTAACAGAACTTGGTTATAGTCATAACCTATCGTTCTGTATCGTAATGGCTCCGCTCGGCATCACTACTGCACAGGGGAGGCCGAGCGAGAGCCATCGGCCGACAAATACACCCCGCTGAGGCCCCCCACAACCATCAGATCAGGGAGGACCGAGCCCCCCCGACCCCCCCTAATGGAGGGCACCCCCCCTATTGGAGGTTCCCGGGAGGGCGACAAACGCGACTGTGCGAAGAGGCACTCAATAAACTCAACGCACAGGGTTAGCAGACCGTGGCCTGACCCCACGACTACACACACGCACAACCCGCATGCCACCCGGGAACGAACGGAGGGAACAACCTCGTTACTGCCCCCAGAAATCATGGGGTCAAGAGCAAACCCAACCCCGTGGCAAGGCCGTAGCAGCGGAGCGCGAAGGAAGACCCAGACCCACTGAAGGGACTGGATCCCCTGGAAAACGGAGGCCCGGAGAGGTCAATGACGCCAGGCATCAAGACCCCACCAGGCGGTCACTTAGTGACACCGCCCCCCACATCGCCAGCGTATTCGGATAAGGCCCCTCCAAGAGCGGGCCCATTCCCCCCAATAGCACACCGCCTGGCACACTGACCCTGCAGAACAGGCAGTCAGCATGGCCGTAAGCACACAAAAAAGGTTAACCAACGGAAGCACACCGGGGAAAACCAGGCAACAGGCTGTAACCTGAGCCTGGAGCACTGCGGACAAGACAGGCGCCAAAGGAGTTAGCTGAGAACAGCCCCCCCGGCGGAAGGGGCGTATGCTGGCGTTGTTGCATGACCAAGCCTCCATTTAAAAAAAACCCACCAGGGGGGTTGAGGCAGAGAAGGCTGACATGATTGGCAGACGTCATGAACGTGCAGGGGCACCGTCAACCGGGTAACCCGGGAGTTGACACTGCTCCAACACACCAGGGAATCAACCACCTTGTTGTTACCCAATGCGGTGGTTGTTCCTATAACCCCTCAAGAAAAAACTCCAAAACACACCTGCGGGTACACACTGGCTATACCGCAGTACAAGTGTTTCAGTTTTCAAAAAAGGGTTATTCCAGGCCTACGGGTCGACGAACATTACTTCGGACCGGGCCCGGCGGCACGGGAAGCACAGGGTTACCAGAGGAGGTCCAAGACCACCCAACAGGCCCCTCTTCGCCACGCGTGAGAGAGGAGCGAAAAGAATGGAGAACCAGCCCTAAGCACACCGCACTTGGTATTCCCAGGCGGTCTCCCAACCAAGTACTAACCAGGACCGAACCTGCGTAGCGGCCGAGATCTGACGAGATCGGGCGTGTACAGGTTGGCACGGCCGTAAGCCATTACGGTAGTGCAGAGTACAATATGTACCCAACAAGGGTCTCCATAGCGCCTAACCCTGTGACACCCGGACCGACCTGGCATTTCCCCCCCCGAAAAAAGCACAAGTCCCTCAGGGTACCAGAACAGCAGATCTGCATCCCTGGCGGACAACGGGTTAACTGACCTGGACCAGCGTAACCAGGCCAGTCCCGTGTCCTAACCACGCCGACCTGCCCACTCCAGGAGAGGGGGTAGGTATGCGTGTCGATCTAAAACATGAAAAGAGGGCGCCACCCAGACGGTCCTCATTTAGACCGTGCTCAGTGGCCCACCCCAAGGGCGTGAGACCCCTCTACCTATGTTCTGATCTATTCCGATAACATCTCCCAGATATGAACGAGAATTCATCAAGACAACCTAGTAAACTAGCGCTCGGAAGAGACAAAACTCCATCCCAGTTGCCCTATAAAAACGCTGTTTTAACAAGCAACCAAGGCGCACTTAGCCCCTGTGTGACCCTGAACAGAAACACACCGAGCCAGCACTATGTATGCGTCGAGACCCAAACACATCAATGGATAGTCTATCAAGACACCAAACATTGTTCCTCCAAGTCGCCTGGGAGAACGACACAGAGCCGTCTTGCTTCATGTACCTTCCTCTTTTTATCCCAAAAAAGAAAGAACACAGACTGACATGAATCCCTCGTGACGCAGGCTGAGGGTAAAAATTGTTTACATTTTTACATCCCACCACCCTCCCATAGGGAGGAGACGGAAATCCCCAGAGTGACTTCCCACGCGAGCTGTATAGATTGAAAAGAATATATTGCAACATTTGAGCTATATAATATTTGGATTAGAGCTCTCCGAGGAGGAGGCACTGAACCAATACACTCAATAATCGAATTGAATCGAATACACACACAATAGAGCAGGACTCCTTTTTTAAGTTCTACTCACCTTGACAATCTGAGGAGGAGGCTCTGCACTTTGAGGAGGCTCCCTCACATGGAAGGAGAGTCCTAACTCACAGAAGGCCCGAATAGGAGCTTCGTGAGGAGGAGCCCTGACCACTCCCCGAAACCGAAATCATATGGACCAGAACAGCTCACGGAAGTCCTACCAACAGAGACGCGCACAGTGACGTACTCTATGGCGGGGGAATTTCTGCGGTGCACACGCCCAATATTCCAGGGCGTGGGACCAGGAAACCCCCCCCCCCCCCTTACCCTGTAACGTGCCGAACAGCAACGTGACAGGAACCTTGAAGGACAGGAGGTTTTAACCCCTGCCCATCAAAGAAGGGGAGGAAATGATTACCAGTTCACCCCTTTACGACCCCACACCCATGATACGATGTAATGACAAATAGAGCATGACACAGTCATATTCTGCTACATGAAGTGTCTTTTTAACAGCTTCACACAGCTCATGTGCTAACCTGCTATCTGATTTTTACTAAGGAAAAAACACAAAATAGAGAGAGCCCCCTTAAGAGCCCCGGTACCAGACTTACACATGTGCTTCTGTGGCCAACCCAACCCAGTTGTAAATCACACGACACACACAACCCCTTATCACCTACAAAAAATGGCTAAAACACTCTACAGAGGAAAGCCGTTTTTCATAATGAGAGAATACATAATTCTCGGTTAGTATCGGCCACAGGCCTTGCTAAGCACACACGAAAAGTGACCAAACAATCTTTTCTTTAGGAAAATATAGTTTCTCAAGCGGTTAGCACAACCCCAGCAACTAAGCTAAGGGTTACATCGTATCCCTACCACACAGTGACACAATATATTGTAACAACATGTCTGAGAGGAGGGTGAAGAAGTCCCCAGGGAACCGGGGGGAAAAACACCCCTCCTACTTTACCCTTAATACGGCCAGTTGAACAGGTAAACCTGTTAATATGTGAACATACTGTTCATTGTCATTACAGGCTGAGAAAAGAATTCATTCTTCACTCATATGTCACTAAGCATAGCTTTATAGGTTAGTTTAACCCCCTTAGTTGTGAGTACACGGTACATGAACACACATGATGTTTCTCAACACAACAAACCAGATCATTTTCACATCTGTAACAAACAACCCGATTTGCATGGAGAAGCTAATACCAGTGACAAGACAATTCACACATAACTCGCGTCGTATCCTAAATGTAGTGCAGCAACACTCATTTTGGAAAACATCGTTATTTACAAAACATTTAGAAGGGAAAGAAAGAAGAAGTGTTCAAGGTCTGGTCAGCTATAGAATGGAGTAAGTCGCATGTGACACAGCTGCTCACCCGTTATTATTTTTTTCGTTTTAAAAACATATTTATAGACCACCAATGCGTTAAAAACTTGACGCATATATCAACTGAGATTATCAACTAACTATATTGACTGAAAGAATCGAGATGCCTCCAAAGAAAAATCAAACGATCTCAAAACCAAGCGCAGAGGACTCGCCTACGGCCACAGGATACATGAGACAAATAGCGGAGAATATAGACGTGATAGCGGCCGCCTCAAGTTCAACCCCTACAATATATCATCCGGGAAATGAGAAAAATGGAGAAGATAATGGAGACAATGGAGAAGACAATAACCCAAAAAGTAGATGCTATCAAAGAATCTATCGAAGGCAAAATAGAAGCGCTAAGAGTGGACGCCGAAGCACATATTAAGCGCACCGTGGCACTGGAAACAGGCCTGGAAGACCACCAACAAAATTTCGTTCGGATCTACAAAGACGTAGATGATATCAACGTTAATCTAACTGCTGAGATGAAGGGAAACTACAAAGAACTCAATACGGAGCTCAACGATATAACGGTTGAGCTTAAGCGAATCAATGAAGAACAGAAAGCCAAAATATTTGAGATGGAATATCAAAGTCGCAAGCTGAATATTCGTATAGTCGGTCTGGATGAGTCGGTGAGCTGCGCACACCCTAAAGAGTTTGCGACAGAATTACAGAAAATCCTGGGACCAGCGATCCTTCCTAAAGTACCCGAGGTGGAGCAGTGCTACAGATTGGGGACCCGATCCAGTGACAATAATGTTAGACCCAGAGTGATATTGGTTATCCTGCGCCAAGTCAGAATAAAAGAAATGATTATTCGTGAAACTCGCAGGATGAAAGGCAATCTGAAATACAAGGATATATCAATACACTGTTTTGAAGATTATTGTCGGGAGGTGGTGGTCCTACGAACCAAGTTCAAGACGGTGATGTCTAAATTCTATCTGGAGAAATACAGACCCCTATTAATATACCCTGCAATACTTTGCATCGTCGATAAACAAGGAGCAAGGGTTTTCCTCAACTCGCCTGAAGATGCAGCCAAATACATGGCAGCACAAAACGCAGGATAGTGTATAAATGGCCTTTTAATCTCTGTTATGCATGGACACCATATAGTATAAACTTTAATGAACCGATGATTTGGGACAGAGAGACCTACGAGCTCAGAGTTATTGAATGTTTTCCCCGTTGGGCTTCTATTATTGCGGACATATTGGATTCAAAATTGGAACGATATAGAGAAGATGAACATGGCGTTGAAGTGATCCTTATTTTAAGAGTATGGAATTCTAACAACATTCCAGAACATACTGGAACATTCGAACACTGTAAAAACGACATATTGGAATAATCTAGAACATCTAAAACATTCTTTGATATAGGGAACATTCTGGAATAACAGCAATACGTGGCCAGACATACTACCAGAAGCCCTTCGGGGGAATAACCAACAGCATCTAGCTGCAGAACCACAGAACCATCACAGCAGCGGCCGGCTGGAATAACATTCTTCACAACGGATCATCGCCCACCCCTGGCCAAGGGAAATGCTGGATATACGTATTTAAAAACTGCTTTTTATTAATTGGAAATATTTCCACTACTTCTCCAATTTATACTTTAGATGTTTAAGCATAGCAAAGCTCTTTTAAGATCTAAGTTAATGTTCTCTTCCTTTTTTCTTGTTTTTTTTCTTCTCTTTTCTCTGATTTATTGAGGTTCTCTTTTCAGTTCAATACCTCCATATTATGCCTGGGTTATTATAAATTACACAAGTTCATATAACATGTAAGTGATTATGGCATGATAATTGAAGCTTATTTTTGGTCTTTATTTTTATTTTTATCTTATTTAAATTTTTATTTAACGGGAAAGTGGCCAAGCCACAGTTGACATTCTACTTATGGTAGAATTTAGAATGTTAGATCCTATGGTATACATAGGAATGTTAAGGATAATTGGATCATTCTGGGATATCCGGTGGTTTAAGGGAGGGAGTCATACGCGAAGGTTGTGTTCATGGAATACAATCCTGTACGACTCTCGGTGGGAGGGGAGGGAAGGGGATTTTTATTTGTATATATGTATGTTTTTAAGCTCGGCTCTCAACGGGACCTCATTAGTTGGATGTATATCTATTGTTGCCTCGCACTCCAGAAGCATTACCAAAAACTACACTACAACATGTATAGATTATGGCTAGTTTGAATATAATGATCTGGAACACTGGGGGAATAAATAACCAACTCAAACGCAAAAGCGTGCTCACACTGATGAAAAAAGAACAGGTGGACGTTGCTCTGCTAAGCGAAACGCACATTCTAGAGAAAGACATAGATAAGTTAGCGGACAACACATATCATAATATTAGTCACTCTTCTATTGGTACGAGAACTCGGGGTGTAGCCATAGTAGTTAAACGTAAGTTGAATATTGAATTAAAGGGAGTATGGTCTGATGTAGATGGTCGGATAACTATAGCTAAGATTGTACACAAGAACAGGAAAATAGCGTTGGTAGCGGTATACGCCCCAAATTTGTACGAAGTGGGTTTCTTCACTACACTAACCAATGCAATGTTAGACATTCCCGATTACTCATTTATAATAGGTGCGGATTTTAATGCCATTTGGAATCCAAGGATGGACAAATCTTACCTCGCCTTTTCCAGCAAACAAAAGAATTCATCTAATGCATTAAAGGATTGGTCGAAGATTACAGGTGTAAATGATTTATGGCGATCACTTAATCCCACGACCCGAAAGTACTCTTGTCGATCTACAAGACATAACACATTATCCAGAATAGATTATGTCTTTGCATCCCCGAGACTATTTGATAACTATGAAGTGGAAATGATACCCAATGCACTATCAGATCACTGTTATTTACTCCTAAAAGGAACATTTGGTATACTATCTTCCCGAGCCCCAAGATGGCGATTTAACTCGATGCTGCTTAATAACAAGGAATTCATTACACAACTCAAAGAAGCTCTTATAGTATTCCTACGGGAGAATGCAGACCCCAGAATAATATGGATGTCGGTAAAGGGAATGATCAAAGATTTCACTGATAGCTTTTCCTCCAAAATGCGCAAGAATCGATGCATAAAACTGGCTGAGCTGGAAACGCTTTACTCAACGTTATTTAATTCTTTAAAATACAACAACTCAACTCGACTAGAAAATCAAGTTAAGGTACTAAAAAAAGAGATCAATGCCATATACAGACAACAATCGGAAATACAAATACATAGCACAAGACAACAGCAGTACTCCCAAGGTTCTAAACCTATAGTCACCTATTAGCCATGCGATTAAGAATTAATGCAAAATTTGCAGATATAACTACCATTAGAGCACAACAAGTACTTGAAACAGACCCTGAAAAAATAAATGATACATTCAAAGAATTCTACTCCGACTTATATAAATCAGAAACGACCTTCGATCAAAACAAAATGGACACATATCTTAATCAAATTATTCTCCCTAAACTTTCAGAGGATGACGCTAAACAGTTAGAAACACCGATCACACTAGATGAACTTAGGGAGGCCATATCTGAAATGCAAAGTGGTAGGGCTCCTGGAAGAGACGGTATCCCACCAGAAATATACCTCTCTTGTTGGGACATAATTGGACCCTTATTACTAAATATGATTTTATACTCAGTTAAGGAGGGGAACTTCCATAAGAATGACAATATTGCACTCATAACAGTCCTCCTTAAAAAAGACAAAGACCCCACCGAGTGCGGTAGTTATAGACCTTTAAGCCTCCTCGGAACCGATATCAAACTGTACTCTAAGGCAGGGCTATTCAACTGGCGGCCCGCCAAAGATTACATGATAATTTTTTTTTTTTTTTTTTTTTTTACTTTTTTTTTTTCATGTCAACGTTAACACGCACAATTGAGCCAAACGTCACTCAATTAATGACATATTTCATTGATAAATTGAGGGAAAACTTTGCAAGTCGATTTGATGAATTTCCAGAGAATTGATGCATTTTGTGAGCAACCCATTTGCCAATGTAGCTGCTATTTCCACAAAAGGACAAGAGTTCCTTGCATCACTTCACATTGATGAAGGTCTCCTGCAACTTGAAATAATTGACATGCAAGCATCATCTGCTCTGAAGCAGGCACTTGAGAATGAATCCACCACAACATTTTGGATAAAGTGTATTCATGTCAAGACATTCCCCAAAATAAAAACGCTGGCAATATCTGTGCTAACAATGTTTGGCTCAACATACACCTGTGAATCCAGTTTCTCTCACATGAATGCCATTAAAACAAGCAACGTGCCTCCTTGACAAATGAGCATTTGCATCACTGTTTGCGGGTAGCCCTCACTTCCTATGAACCCTCTTTCTCTGCCATTGCCCAGTCAAAGAAGTGCAATCTCTCTCATTAGATGTGTGTATGTAGGCTAGGCCTGTCTGCCCCCCAACCCCCTGATGTTTGAGAGTTAAGAGTGGACAATAAGTGCTAATAAGATGCTGTGATTTGCTGTTGTTGCACAGACATGAAGCACTTTTTCATAAGCTCAGCTGCACTATAAATGTGTTTTTTTGTTCAAGTGTCAATGTTAGAATGTTCAGATGCACATCATGCACTTGTTTGTTTTTTATTTTATTTTTATATTGAAATGTTGAGGAGATGTTGCAGTTGTTGCACAGTCATAAATGAAGCACTTTTTGCAGGAGATGTTGCAGATGTGGCACATAAATGAAGCACTTTTTTTGAAAAGTATACTACTTTTGCAATGTAGTTAAATAAAAGTTGTGAAAATGTGGTTGCGTGTTGTGTCAAGTGTACATATATTCATAGCACGGGGAGGCGCCGTGGCAGTCCGGCCCCTGGCCCCTTGGGTTTCTGACAATGTGGCCCCCTGAACAATTTAGTTGAATAGCCCTGCTCTAAGGTATTAGCCATCAGACTACAAAAGCATATGACATCTTTAATTCACCCGGACCAAACTGGCTTCATAAGAGGTCGCTTGATCACCGATAACATAAGACAATTACTACACGTACTAGATGCCAACAAGGAAGACAACACACCTACATGTAAGGCGATACTGTCCCTGGATGCAATGAAAGCTTTTGACAGGTTGGAATGGTCGTATCTATGGGCAGTATTAGAAAGGATGGGGTTAGGAAAAGGATTCATTGATATGATTAAAGTATTATACAAAGACCCATCGGCCATGATTACAACAGGTACAATCATCTCCAAAAGCTTTCCGGTATCACGCTCAGCCAGACAGGGTTGCCCTCTTAGTCCCGGACTATTCGATCTATCATTAGAGCCTTTAGCACAATATATAAGACAATCCCAATCCATAGAACCAATCAAAATCAAGGGCACACAACACAAAATTAGTTTATATGCGGACAACGTAATACTGTTCATGCAAAACCCCAACACAGCATTGCCTCATCTTCTCAAGCTGATTGAGGACTTTGGAGATCTATCGGGATTTTGGATAAATTGGCCGAAGTCGGCCTTCCTCCCACTTAATGCCCCTGCAAAAAGAAATATAACCCTCCCAAAAGAGATACAGATGGTAAAACAATTTAGATGTTTGGGAGTTGAGATATTCCCCACCATAAGCCAAACGGTGAAGCACAATTACATAAAAATCCAAAACAAAATCAAATACGACCTCGTCAGGTGGTCGAAACTTAAAAACTCAGTACAGGCACGTATATCAATAATCAAGATGGACGTCCTACCTAGAATCAACTTCTTCAGCTCAATGCTACCGTTACCCCCTCCAAAGGGTTACTGGAAAGAATTACACTCCTCCACATACACATTTATTTGGAATAACAAACCACCACGTATAAAAAGATCCACCGCACAGAGAAACAAAGCAGACGGAGGTATGGCATTTCCAGATTTCTACCACTACTTTAAGGCGTACACTTTAAGACCACTAACAACATGGTTTGATCCCCAAGCATTAGTATCCTGGAGAAATTTAGAAGAAAATATAGTAGCTCCACATAAGCTGAAGGGCATAGTATACACCAAATTACCAATTAAGCAATGCGAACGGAAATTTGGCCCCATAATCACTCATGCGATCCGGATATGGCGCGAAACACACAAAAAATATAAATGGCATAATCATACTCCCTTATTCAATAACAATGCACTCTGGATAGGAAAACAACCTATACGATTCCCTAGATGGGAAAAGCAAGGCATACACTCATTAGGAGACGTCTTCAATAAACAGGGTTTTTGTAGTTTCAATGAAATACGCAATTTTTTTTATCTCACCAAGTCCACATATTACTTTTACGCACAGTTATTGGCATGTTTGAAGGCTCACAGTGTTCCATTAAATATACCAATTGTACACCACAGATACCACAAATTCTTCTATGAAAGAGAGACATCAAGAGGTTTTGTTTCAGATTTTTATCATCAATTACTAACGTCCTCATATGAAACCCTCCACCTAGACTCCGTCTGGAGGAGGGATATACCAGACCTGGAAAGTGATTTTGATTGGCAAGAAGCCTGGGCAAATATTCGATTCACATCAAGGAACCCGGACCATCAACAAATCAATCTTAACTATATTCACAGGACATACTACCAAAAAAATGGGTCTTATACAAGACTCCAAATGCTCCTTATGTACAAATGGGGACGAGGGGACATTTATGCACATGTACTGGGACTGCCCACCAGTTAAGATATTCTGGAAAGAGGTGACCCAGCAACTATCAAATCTCTTAACTTGGAATATACCTGTACACCCCTCTGTACTACTGCTGAATGATGTTTTTGAGTGTGCAGTACATCCACAGCTAAAGAGATTGGTTTTTCACAGTGGCTAAAAAGCTGATAGCATCACGATGGTTCCAACCGGAGAAAATGTGCCGAAAGGTCTGGATTATTACATATCTCGATGTGATCTATCAAGAAATATCTACAGCAAGAATTTTGGGTCTCAATGAATCCAAAATGACATTGTGGTTAGAAGTGGTGGAGAAAATAAAAGCTAGCATATAATGGTAATGTCTGGTTAGGAGCGAGGGAAAATGGATGGATTATCCAATGGGGGGTCCGGAAGGGGGGGGTACGAGCTGGAGCATATGTGTGTAGGTTTCTAGATAACAGGTATTAAGGGTATATCCTATATAAGACAATTAACTAAAATGTGATCTCATTGGATGTGCACTGACAACTAATGCTTGTATATCTTATCGTGTGTTGTCATGTTTGTTTATGTGTTTGTTTAAAAAATTATAAAAAAATAAAATACATAAAAAGGTCTGGTCAGGACCTTTCCTACCGTGAGCGCAGATCAAGCGAACTACAGTCTCTAACATGGCACCAATAGTAAACACAGCATTCCTGTGTTGTCGACATGGGCAGCGTCGCTGCTCCATCCCGCCGCTACGGTTCTCCTTGTTGACGCAGTCCTCGCCGGCCAGGCTCAGGGTAGGTTCGACTAACATCCTCTGTCAAAGATGACGTCGTAGTCAGAGTGTTTAAAGCATGTTATAGTCTCAGAACGTTCAACAGTGTAGCATTAAGCTAACGGCTGCTCTCGGCCGATAGCAGCAAGCTAACTTTTCCTAGCCTAGTGACACAACAGGCTAGCGCCCCAGCTAACAGCTGACTGGCTAACAGGTAGGCCACAACTAGCACGCAAGCTAAGTAGCTATCACCTGAACTTGTACACAAGCCACACTCAGACAGGCCGCCATTCTGAAACCCTCCTCACCTTTTAAGAGAGAAGAGAAACGAGATGTCAACACAGTTTACAACGGTGATTTTACCATACATCCGGCGGAGCCAGCACAAGTCCCATCTGGGCTGTAGCCGACTTGAACATGGATCTTCCGATAACGAACATCCATGCCCACATTTCCTCGTTTAGGGTATACTCTCATTTGCATATGAAAGATGGGGCCTATACGGTGACAGAGAAGTACCCACTCGTCCAGAGATCCTGGGATCACCAGTTACAGGTCGTGGCCCACCAGTTGCTATAATGGGCTTCAAACCAAGATCCTCCGCCGTCGCCTAAAAAGGCTGAACAAAGGACCCTAATCTGGGGCTGGTTTTCGTAAACATTGTCAGCTAGCCCCCATAGCACTAACAGACAAGTGGTGCTTGCAAGCAAACATTACTCACCAAACCTGGAACCCACCGCTTCTCACAACAGTCGGTGCGTCCTACAGTCCAGCTGTGTCGCTGGAGAGTTTTACCCCATCCAGCCGCAGCAAGGAGGACTGCAGTTGGGAGGCATGTAAGCGGCGTGAACTCCCAATACGAAAAAACCGGTGGAGGTGTAGAATGATCATCATCTTCCAGACACTCCAGTACGAAGACAATATCGCCGTATTTTCTCGAAAATAGTGAGAGAGAAAATAAAGATATGATGTCAACGTATCCCTTGTTTTCCAACTTTCTCCTACTAACAACCTCGTCAAGTGGGGATCTACCGAAGGCACTTCCTTGTGGTGAAAGCGAAGAAGGAGGCGAGTATGTGGCCCCACCCCTGCTTATGTAGGTAAGCTGATAGGGGTGTTGTCAGACGAATGTTGGGATGTAAAGGTACATTTGTGGAATTTTTATTCAGTGCGCGTGCACGAGCGAGGTACAGTGCAGTAGTGATGCCGAGCGGAGCCATTACGATACAGAACCAAGATTCACATTTTATTATACTGATATCAGTAGCCTATATCATGGCTGCTTAATGAATGTAGATACCACCAACATTCTAATTGGTCTGAGCGGATAGATTTACAGTATTACATTTTTTTTAATTTTTTTTTTAAACCTTTATCCTTTATAGGCAGTTTCAGATTATCCTCTTAATACATTACACCTGGTCTGCCCCTCCGCTCTTTAATTAATTGCTTAAATACTTTAAACCAGACAAATCTACAGCATTCGTGTATTGTGTTGACATGCAACATTTTTAATGCCTTGCCCATCTTCAATGCATGCTTTATGTTATAGAGGAGGGGTGGCAGGGCAGTATTTTCTCACAGTTCAGAATTGTTGGCTGTTCTGCATGTGAAAATGCATACAAGTTATCTTATATAATATCCTTTTAATTTAAGTTATTAAATTTGTTTGAAAACTACAACATGACGCTCATTATTATTATTATTATTATTATTATTATTATTATTATTATTATTATTATTATTATTATTATTATTATTATTATTATTATTATTATTATTATTATTATTATTATTATTATTATTATTATTATTATTATTATTATTATTATTATTATTATTATTATTATTATTATTATTTTAATACTTACTGTTAAATGATTTAATGTGCTATGCTTTCTTTTATTGTTTTTGTTTTAAATGACTGAATGTTTGTATGCTTTGCACAATGGCTCCAGTGGCACTATATTTCGTTCTGCCTTTTGCAGAACCGGTAAGGAGAGGATGATAAACTTAAAACATGAAACTTGAAACACAATACAAATAATGCAGAATCATTCAATAATATGTCATAACCTATAAGGTTGCTAGAGTCCGATATGAAAGAAGCTGGAATCTGAATATCTGCAGGAAAACTGTAATCATATAGGAATCACAACTGTTGGCTCAAAAATGCAATCAATTCCAGTTGGTGGAACCAACAAAACAGTTTATGAAAAGTTTTAAATATGCCCTCTTTAAGTTGACACACAACAATTGACTGACACACAGCCTAGTTTGAACTTGGATTTAAATATTTTGAAAGAGTAAACTTGATTCAAAGTAGAACGTATTCATACTGTGACCGTTTTAGGGTTTTTATAATTGCGCCAGTCGCTATATTTCCTGCCTGTTCCTTTGAGCTGTCAGAGCCCAGTCAAATTGGATGAAGGACTGGTTCATTAATCACATTCATTAGCTGTCTAACTTGTTTTGATTCTCCACAGAATGACCTTTTTGCTTTCTAGCTCCAGACTATATTGTGTTGTGCTGTTATCTTGAGACCGAGTTCCCCTGACAGGAGTCTTGCTCCATAGGGGTTCCCTCTGAGAGGCGGTCAGCCCCGCCCTCAGGCGCGTTAAGCTGGGGCAACACGGCCGTCAAACACAATCTATGCGCTTCCCTAAGCTCCGGTTGCCAGGGGGAAACGTCAGGAATGTCTTTGGGTGACAAAGGACGATTAGTGGCCTGATTTCTCCATATGCTGACATTTGTGGGTTTTCATGTGTTTTTGAATGGGAGCTCTCAGGATTTGGGTATGAGACTCCGGGCGCTGCCTGCATAATGAATGTCGAAGCCTTCTCTCATACAATCAACACAGCTGATATTGAAACACTTGTGACACATTTGTCTCAATCCAACAAAATAGGGTAGTGGCTGAATTATAGGATCAGTTCACTCGTAACCAAAACATCTTCTGATTTGACCTGCAAGAGATAAAAACAACAAACCTATTACGCTATTTTGCAGGTATACATATCATAGTGCCATTATATATATATTGCACCTAGGTAGAGCAGGGCATGGTGCCGAAATGGAAAATACCTCCTGTGTATGGAAGATCATCATCTTAAATATTTATTTAACAGACATACTTGACATTGTTGCAAATTAAGGCAACCTTAACACTTTGATCGCCGGGGTTAAATTCATAATTTACCATCCCTCGCCAACCCTATTTAACATGGAGAAGTTCCCCTTCTTTGCAGGGCTATAACTTTTTAAATTTTATTGCTAAATTGACATTACTATGGCCCATTCAACGTCTTATATCTATTGTTCAGGGTGTAGCAACGTTATACTTTTTCATTCACATATTCATACTAAAATACGGTCTAAAGTATAAGTATGTTTTTATCGTTTTCTGCAGCTTTCTCCAGAACTTGATGTGTAGCCCTAAATGCATTATATTGATGATCAAATACAGTTTGGTAGGAATCTGTGCGAGATAAAAAATTTCAAATGGACGTACTTCTAGAAGTTACTACGTATGATCTGATGATGACCGGATGGGGGGGGGGGGGGGGTCGTTTATAATTCCGTGGGCAACGTTATATCATTCATCTAGTGTGGGTGATATGATCATTAGAGCAGTTAGTATAGAAGACATTACAAAATAACGCTGAAACTCACTGTAGCTTCCTCTCGCCGTTGGGAGATGAGCGTGGAACAGAATTTTTTCTATTATGGGATGTCGAAATATCCGATCCATTTCCAGGTTGTATAATAGTATATACGTCCAAATCATGTTGTTTATCGAGTTATTGGTAACGGATCACTATCCGTCGTGATCAGCTCGAGTCCTGTGACTATTACCGAGTGATCGGACCAAATTGAAATGAGCACCAGCTTCCACTTCCTGTTTCTTCCCTGGGCGATCCGCCGATCGGCCACCAGATGGCGCTCTTGAACCGTTAGAGAGTTGACAGGGGCTCACCAGTACATCTCATGTCTCCGGGGGAGAAATATGATTTAGATCACAGATTTTAGAAATATTGATATCAAAGACGCTGTCCAGCGCCTTCGGCAGAATGAGCATGGCGGGGAATGACGTGTCCAGCGTCAACGGCGATTAAAGTGTTAACATTTTTCTAGTTAAAATAAAGGTTTGAAATTGTTGAAGTCAGAGGTTCTAGGTAGGATTGTTAGTAAATGTCTAACTGCATATATATATAACTGTTTCCACTAGAGGGCGCTCTAGGCGGAGCCACTCCAGACACCACCAGGTGGCGAGTATAAATAGAGATGTCTCCTCCTACTCTACCTCTCTCCCCCACCTATCTCTGACAGAGAGGAGGACTCATGTGTTACTGCTCATACCATGTGAATAAATAAACCACGCCAGTTAAAGGCTAAAGATAGAAACCATACCTCTGGACCACATTATTGTCGCCCTATAGCCGGATTCTGTCAACAGGTTATGGGCCCAGATAACGCCGGGGCGAAATAATAAGGGTAGCAAGATTAGCTGAAGTATAGGCTAGGTTAGCGCCGGGAGCACCGCGTGGCTAGACGCTAGGCCAACAAGAGCTAAAGCTACGCCCACCATCAAAGAGCAACATGGAATCCAACACGATGATCCTGCGCGTCAAGAGGAAGCGGGGCACCGACCCCACCGACGGGCTGCTGGAGCACAAGCGGCCCCGCCCGGAGAGCAGCGCGCAGAGCCCCGAGGAGGCGCCACCGGGGGAGACGGAGCCTGCTGAGCACAACGGAGGCGAGGGGGAGAACCCCGTCTTAGAACTTGTGGCGACCAAAAGAAGGAGCAAATGGCCCTCATTTAATGGAAAAGCAGAGGACTATGAGCTCTGGGAAGATGCTATGCTGCATGCACGGTGCGGGACTGAAGGAGACGATCCTGGCAGCCCCCACGGGAGACCTGACGGCGGAAGAGCAAGCCCTGGACGACCAGCGTAACGCAGACGCGTACTGTGAGTTAGCGCCACTGCTCAACGACACCAGCTTGGGGCTGATATTCCGTGACACTAAAGACAAAGGCCGAGAAAGCCTGGAGGTGTTGAGAGAGCATTACATCGGGCGAGGAAGACCCCGAGTCGTGGCCCTCCACATAGCACTAACGGCCCTGAAGAAGGGGCACACCGAGACTGTGACCGAATACGTCAACAGAGCGGAGCAGATCACGATGCCATTGAGGAGTGCAGGAGAAGCACCAAGTGATGGGCTAATGATGGCGATGATGATGAGAGGACTACCGGAGCTGTACAAGCTGTTCACACTCCTGGTAACACACGGTTCAGCGGACATGACGCTGAGACAGTTCAAGGCCAAGTTAAGAAACTTTGAGGCCTCAGAAGATACCCACCCAGCCGCTGCGGAGGCGGGAGAGAGGGTGTTGAGCGACGCCAACGGAAAAGACCAGGCCCACGACGGAGCTGGTGTGTTGGCGATGCGGAGAGAAAGGCCATCGGAGAGGTAACTGCACGAGGACTGTCTGGTGTGGCTTCTGCAGATCCATGCGGCACACAGACAGAGCGTGCATCAAGAAAAACGCGACCAGGGCGCGCGACACGCGCATGGACAAGATGGCGGCAATGGTCGGCGTGAGACGAATCGAGGCGACCCCTGGAGAGTAGCGGGGCGAGAGGGCTTCATCCCCAGGGCGCAGACAGCGTACGTCACCAGGCCAATGCAGCTGCAACAGGCCCAAAGGAAGGGACTGATTGTCGACACAGGTGCGTCGTCCCACGTCATCAACGACAGGAGTCGGTTCAAGAGCTTTGACAAAACTTTCCGCCCGGAGAGACACAGCATGGAGCTGGCAGACGGGAAGCGCACTGAGAGTCTATCAGTGAGCTGGATGCAATCCTACCTTGAGGGGAGGGAACAGATAGTGGAGGTAAACGGTACCCTATCCCCCCCCTCGCAGTGAGCTGTGGTGTTCCACAAGGAAGCATACTAGGACCGCTACTGTTCTTAATTTATGCAGATGACATGTCGTCAGCTTGTGACTGCAACTTGTTCCTGTTTGCGGACGACTTAGCCCTGCTGGTCTATGACAAGAACAAGTTACAGGTTGAAAAAACCCTCAGCTCGGAACTAGGCAAAATCTGCATATGGCTCGCTGATAACAAACTATCATTACACATGGGCAAAACAGAGTCCATTCTCTTCGGTTCAAATAACAAACTCAGCAAGACCGACGGCTTCTCAGTTACAGTGGGTGACAATATTGTCACAAAGAAAGATGAAATTACCTACCTGGGTTCCATCCTAGAGGCTAATCTTTCCTGTGACAAAATGGCATCCAATAAAAGTAATAAAAAAAGTCAACCAACAAACTCGATTCCTGTACTGGATCTCCTCTCTCCTAAACAAGAATACCCTGAAGACTCTGGCAGGAGCACTCATTCAAGGGTACTACGACTATGCTTGCACCTCATGCTACCAAAGCACCTCAAAGGCGCTAAAAACGAAATTACAAACATCTCAAAACAACCTGGTCAGACTACTGCTTGACCTTACTCCTAGAACCCACCTCACCCCTGCCCACTTTGACAACCTAGGATGGCTTAGAGTAGACGACAGAGTACAGCAACTTGCAATGGGCCTGGTCTACAAGATACACTACACGACCAAGGTACTCATGTACATGTCAAAATACTTCCCAAAGGTCAGTGAATACCACGATCACAACACCAGAGGGAGCTCCACAAATCATGTTAAACCCAGATTCGGCTCAAACAAGGGACTAAACACGTTTCGCAATTATGCCACATCAATGTGGAATGCCCTACCTAAAGCTGTAAAGGAATGTGAATTACTACCCACTTTCAAAACCACTCTCAAAGAACACCTACAGGAGACTGCAAATCGAAACTGGCCCCTGTAAATGTCCTAACCCAACCCCCTCCAATGTACAGTACATTACCTAGTATGGTTTTGTCAATATTCCAATGTACAGTTTTGCTTGTACAGTTGTACAGTGTTTCAGTGTTACAGTGTTTCCCCCCCCCAACCCCTCCTATCCAACCCCCCCCCCACCTAACCCCACCCAACCTCCTCCAATGTACAGTTTTTACGTCAAATGTATATACTCCCTTTTCTGGACTCTTTTTGTATCACAAACAGTACTGTATTTGCAAATCTGGTATGTCATAAATGTATAGATGTAGCAGTACTGTCTATCGGTATGTCATGTATGTCATATATGTCCTGATTAATTGAAAATGGGGGACCCTGATGTAAACAAGACGGTAGTCTTTCTCTGGTCTGCATCCCCTTAACAATTGTGTGTATTGAGCTGTACTGTATTGTACCCATTCTGCAATCTGTTAATAAAGTTTTCAATCAATCAATCAAACCTACGGGTTGGCGAAAGAGAGAGGAGACGCACAGGTATGCCTCACGGAAAGCGGGGGGCGCCGGCGTACAGTGACGTTAAAGAACGCTCTCTACGTACCATCGTTCCCACAAGGACTATTCTCTGTAATAGCTGCTACTGCGAACGGTGCCAGAGTGTTCTTCATTGAAGGTAAAAATGTTCTTGTAGAGCCCAACGGTACGCGATTTGACATAGAGGTGTATCAGAGAATGTATTACCTGAAAACAGAGTGTAATGACAACGACAAGTGTAATGGTGACAATGATATGTGTAAAGTAAGCCACGATATTCAGACATGGCATGAGATTATGGGTCATTGTAATTACGAGGATTTACTGAAACTGCAAGCAGTGACAGAGGGCATGCACATTGAAGGTGAAAAGTGTAGACCTGATAAAGAATGTGTAGTGTGCATAAAGGGGAAGTTTTCTCAATCGAGAAACAGAAATCCCACAGAAAAAGTAAAGGTACCACTTGCGTTGGTTAACACAGATCTTGCCGGTCCAGTAAGAAACGAGTCCATAGGAGGCTTTAGATATGTACAGTCTTTTACAGACGTGTGCACAGGGGCAGTGTTTGTTTACTTTCTTAAAGTAAGAGTGACACACTCCAGGCCACGGAAAAATTCCTGGCAGACATAGCCCCTTATGGTAACGTAAGATGTTTGAGGTCCGACAACGGAACCGAATTCACAAACAGAGAGTTCCAATCACTGTTGAGGAGGAACAAGATAAGACACGAGACGTCATGTCCATATTCCCCACACCAGAACGGAGTGGCAGAGAGGGAATGGCGCACTCTTTTCGAAATGGCTAGGTGTAAGCTAGTAGGCAGTAACTTACCTAAGAGTCTATGGCACTATGCGGTGCAAGAAGCCGCTTACACCAGAAACAGGTGCTTTAATAAGCACACAGGGACCACCCCGTATACAGCACTGACAGGAAAGAAGTGTAATCTAGCCAGAATGCACCGATTTGGATCAGTGTGTTACGCGTACCTGCAGGACAGAGGAAAGCTCGAGTCCAGATGTGAAAAATTACTCTTTGTAGGGCATGACAAGGGAAGCCCCGCTTTCCTGGTTTATTATCCCGGTAAAGGGGGAGTGCAGAAACACAGGCTAGTCAAGTTTGTCACAAAGACAACATGTGAGGGCGAGACACAGACAGAGGAGCCAGAGCTGGACTCCAGAGTAAGGTGTGTAGAAACAGAGACACATCAGCCCAGTGTACTTAGCACGGTCATGCAGGCAGACAGTCAGCCACCCCCAGAGGGCGATGACGAGGAGCACCCGAGGGTGACGTCAAGTGCCCCAAGCAGTGGGAGGTATCCCTCAAGGGAACACAAACCCCCAAAGTATCTGACAGACTATGCCCGGAAAGGGAGTGACGAGGAGGACAGTACACCCACCACCGTTGATTACTGCTACAGGGTAGTTAGTGGGGTGCCTCAGACCTTTAAAGAAGCCATAGTGTCCCCTGAATCAAGTAAGGAGGACAACCACACCTTCACTCTAACCAAGTTACCAGAGGGCAGACAGACAGTGGGAGGGAAATGGGTGTATTCAATCAAGGAGGGTATTGAAGGCCACGACAAGTACAAAGCGAGGTTTGTAGCTAAGGGTTACAGTCAGAGGGAGGGGATAGACTACGGTGAAACATTCTCCCCCACAGCCAATCTGACCAGTATAAGGGTAGTGTAACGCGACTATTTTAAAGTGACAAGTAAAAAGCCGCTGAGAGGGCTTGGGCAGGGAGATCTGTCCGACACGCGAGTCCAATGAATGAGCCTGAGTCCGTAGCTGCAATTCAAGGGTGTTTATTTCAGCCTTCGGTTACATGCTCTTGCAGATGTTATATGGATTTCGATGGTAACTGGGTAACGTAATGCGGTCAACAGAAATATAGGCACCCTGCCTCACCCTCTCTCTGTAACAAACAAACACTGAGTGGTTCCCAGACACAGGTGATATTAATTACCCTTTTTCCCACACCTCCAGACAGACACACCCACCACCACTGGTGACAAAGTGACATGCACCTCCCTGCTCCCACAAATCGGCCCCTAATTATTACTACATAATAATTACAGCAGAAAAACCCAATGTGTAACACGTGCAAACAAACCACAATCAAGATGAACGGTCCAATGTCTTTATGTTCTTGAAGATGAGAAAAAAGTTCAATGTCAACGCCGTTGAATATGTCACATGTCCCTAGGCCAGAGATCCTAGAACTTTCTGAGCCTAAACCTGATCTATACTACCACACTGAACGTCATGTCCAAAGTCAAGTCACGTCAGGTCAGGTCTGGTCAGCCTCCTGAAGGAGATAAATCTTTAGGCCTGTCCATACAGTCCTGGTCTTGATCTTCACTTGTTGAACGAGTCCTCTCTTATCTCAAATAGCCTCAACAACTCTCCCCATGATCCAAGAGTTGCAGGGTGCAGAGTCGTCCATGATGCGTACGATGTCTCCAGACATGAAGTTGCGCTCGATTCTGTTCCACTTCTGGCATTCCTGTCCTTTTCCAAATCCTTTTCCTCCTGTTCTATTATGCCAAGTTGTTTCTGGGTGTTAGACTTTATGAACTCTAATTCGAGTGTCTCTTCACTTGTCATCCTGTTCATTCTATCAAGTTCTTCTTTTTCTCGTTCCAAGTCCTTCTTGATCTTTTCAAATTGTTGTTTCTTCCTCATGAGCTTTTGCTTCCATTCATTCTTCATGTCTTCCGTCATTGTCACTGTGTCAGGTTTCATTCTCTTTAGATGTTGTTTTTCTCTCATTGCAATACTGATGCTGTTCTGCAGATCATTTTGAACTCTGATGGACAATTCCCTCAGGTCCTTCTCTCTTCTTATCTCACCGAGGACATTATCGTTGTTGTCTGACTCCTTTTGTAGTTCCGACTTGATCATGTCCAACCTTTCCTTTTCCTCAACCATAGCTTTACTCTCTTTCTTCATGTCCTCTAAGACGGATAGCATCTTCTCCCTTTGAAGATATATCTCCATTTTGATGTGTTCCACTCCAGCTTGTTCCAGGGTCAGGGTGCTTTGACCTTTACTTAGGTCTTGTTTCTCCTTTTCAAACTGTTCCTTAATTTCTTCTAATTGTTTCTCCTTCATCTTGTTTTCTTCCATATTAGCTTTGATCTCTTTCCGTTGCTTTCGAATGTGATTGGCATAAGGGTCCATAAGGCTGTTCACTTTATTTGCCTCTTCCATTCCCTGTTCATACATCTTTTGTCTCTCCGTCTTAGGCTTCACAATGTCAGGCATGCACACATCCCCGTTCTTTAGAGGTAAACCAATGGTGTATTCACCATCCACAAGCTTAACAGTGTTTTCAACCATTTCCATGAACTGTCGATCCTCTCTTGATGGACCCAGCTGTTTGTCATGGCTGCACTGAGGGAAGTCAATTTGAAACTGCTGCTCCCACAGTTCATCCAATTTCACGACTGAGATATGGTTAGCAGTAACATTTGTTCAGTTAACAGTTGTTCACAGTCTGCCCCTCCAGACAATGACCCATTATCTGCTCCTCCAGACAATGACCCATTAACAGTCCATCCCAACCTGGTCTGAACAGCATACGGCCCTCCATCCTCACTTGGAATTACCTTTACTGGCTCCAGAGCTCTAGGTACGTTCAAGCCAATCAAAAGCTCAATGTCTCCATCAATTTCAGGTAGATGTACCCCACGCAAGTATGGCCATCTGCACAAATCTTGCTGCCGTGGTATATTGCTCCTGCTGACAGGCATTTTCTTCTGTGTGAAGACGTCTGGCAAGTCATAGTAGAGGCCACTGTCCAAGCCCACTATTTCCAAGTCTGACACAATGCAACATCCCACAACCTTTTCCTGACCCATAGTATGTAGGAGAATTTCAGTTGCTCTTCCTGAGATATTCAGTCTATCCATCAGGTTTGTTGTGCAGAATGATCCTGAGCTCCCTTGGTCCAAAAAAGCATAGGTTTCCACAATGGTATGGCCCTTTTTAGACTTGACCTTGACTGGCACTATGGGAAGTTTGCAGTCCTCCTCACCGGCCCCAGTGAGACCACTAGTTCGCACCGCTATCAGAGCACTGCCCACTGCCATGTCAGTATCAGCTGCCACTGTCCTTTTTCTCTCTGCCTCCTTGTCCTTCGGGTAAATGTGAAGCATGCTAGGATGTCTGTATCCACATACTTTACATGACAGTCGCCTCCTGCAGTCCTTACTTATGTGCCCTCTGCACAAACAGCTAAAACAGATTCTGTGCTCTCTCAGGAAGGCAATCTTGTCCTTGTGTGCCCTCTTTTCTAGTAGCGGGCACAACTCCAGTACATGTTCACCCTCACAACACAGGCAGGTCTTTTCATCCAGTGAGCCGTCTTCCTTTTGCATATAGTCCTTTCCCTCCACAGAAGTGATTGTAGTTGCAAAACTACTTCCTCTGTTGTATTGATGCTGTTGGCTGTTTTTTCTGCAGTCATTGCTTCGCACTGTGGTTGGAATATCCTGTATATTACCAAATACAGGATCAGATATAATTTTCACCTGGCGCTCAATGAAATACACAATGTCAGGAAAATTAGCTCTATTATGACGCCTCTCTTGAATATCACAAGCCACCGTCCTCCATTTGTCTCTTAGCTTGTACGGTAACTTTTGTATTACTGTCAGCATGTTTGCAGGCATGTTGAGCTCAGACATGTACTGTATGTAATCCATTGCGTTACAACATCCTCTCAAAAAGAGACCATAAGTTTGGAGTGCTTTGACATCCTTTATTTTATTCACTTTTGCATGGCGGGCTGTCTGACGTTTATCAATTTCATTCACCCAGTCCTTTCTTATTTGCAGTAGTGATGGACAGGCTGACAGATGAGGTCAGGCAGGAGTCCCCGTGGACCATGATGTTCGCAGATGACATCGCGATCTGTAGTGAGAGCAGGGAGCAGGTGGAAGAGAACCTGGAGAAGTGGAGGCATGCCCTGGAGAGAAGGGGGATGAGGGTGAGCAGAAGCAAGACCGAGTATATGTGTGTGAACGGGAAGGATGACACATGGTGATGATGCAAGGAGTAGAGGTACCAAAAGTGGACAAGTTTAAGTACTTGGGGTCAACAGTCCAAAGTAATGGGGACTGTGGTAGGGAGGTGAAGAAGAGAGTGCAGGCCGGGTGGTGCGGGTGGAGAAGGATGACAGGGGTGATCTGCGATAGAAGGGTACCAGCAAGAGTAAAGGGAAAGGTATACAGCACGGTAGTGAGACCAGCTATGCTGTATGGTCTAGAAACAGTGGCGCTGACCAACAAGCAGGTGGCGGAGCTGGAGGTGGCAGAGATGAAGATGTTAAGGTTCTCTCTGGGAGTAACAAGGTTGGACAAAATCAAAAATGTCTACATCAGAGGAACGGCCCATGTTGAGCAGTTCGGGCAGAAAGTGAGAGAAGCAAGACTGAGATGGTTTGGACATGTGCGGAGGAGGGAGGTGGGGTATATCGGGAGGAGGATGCTGGAGATGGAGCTGCCAGGAAAGAGGAGGAGGGGAAGGCCCAAGAGGAGGTTTATGGACACAGTGAAGGAGGACATGCAGGCAGTGGGAGTGACGGAGGACGACGCAGATGACAGAAACAGATGGAAACGGATGATCCGCTGTGGCGACCCCTGACAGGAAAAGCCGAAAGAAAAAGAAGAAGATTCACCAAGGCCTTTTCAGTGAATTTCTGTTTTCTTTTAACAATTGCATCATCAGCTCCAATGACATTTGAACCAGCATTTAATCCACAGACATCAGAACTAGCATTTAATTCACTGATATTTTAACCAGCATTTAATCCACGGCCATCTGAACCAGCATTTAATTCACCGACATTTGAACCAGCATTTAATTCACCGACATTTGATTTGCTCATGTTGACATCCAGCTTCGCTACTTTCCATTCATGAAAGCAATCAAATATTGACTGAGTAGTCGAGCAACAGAAATAAACGCGTCAATAATCCATTATCCACGTCCACCACTTGATGTGCGGAAACGAGCGATCCACTCATTCCGTAGACACAGTATGAATGTGCTGTTGCGCTGCTGTGCTGTCATTCATTCCGTTGTGTGTTTTCCTTTACTCACGGTTTACATCGTTCTATGCGCAAATCCAGCGAAGCGCTACATGGGATCCGTAGCCTTTCTGTTGACAATGTAACGCAACTATTTTAAAGTGACAAGTAAAAAGCCGCTGAGAGGGCTTGGGCAGGGAGATCTGTCCGACACGCGAGTCCAATGAATGAGCCTGAGTCCGTAGCTGCAATTCAAGGGTGTTTATTTCAGCCTTTGGTTACATGCTCTTGCAGATGTTATATGGATTTCGATGGTAACTGGGTAACGTAATGCGGTCAACAGAAATATAAGCACCCTGCCTCACCCTCTCTCTGTAACAAACAAACACTGAGTGGTTCCCAGACACAGGTGATATTAATTACCCTTTTTCCCACACCTCCAGACAGACACACCCACCACCACTGGTGACAAAGTGACATGCACCTCCCTGCTCCCACAGGTAGTGATGCAGAAAGCAGCTGAGGACAATTTAATTTTACATCAGATGGATGTGAAAACAGCCTATCTGCACGCACCCATAGATAGGGAGATATATATGGAACAACCCTGAGGGTTACGAAAAGAAAGGAGAGAAGCTAGTGTGTAAGCTGGAAAAATCCATTTACGGCCTGAAACAGTCTGGGCGAAATTGGAACGAGATGCTTCATACATGTCTTATCGAAGATCACTTCCTACAGAACCCAGTTAGACCCCTGTGTTTACTCGAGGGAGTCAAAGGAGTCAGGAAAAGTGATCATCGTCATTTGGGTGGATGATTTGATCATCGCAGCAGACAACACTAGAAGCCTAGCACCAGATTCAAAATGAAAGACCTTGGGAGGTTAAAGCATTTTCTAGGCATGGACTTTGAACAGTCTGCCAATTGTGTACAAATATCCCAGAAGAGATATGTGGAAAAGATCCTGAAACTTTTGACATGCAATAATGTAGATCAAGGGAAACACCATGTGATCAAAAGCTAGACTATCAGGAGGATGCTCAGAAACTGACAGATGTACAGAGAAGCTGTGGGTAGCCTCATTTATTTAACAACATGTACCCGCCCTGACCTATGTTTTGTAGTGAGTAAACTGTCACAGCATTTTGCTGACCCTACAGAGAAGCACTGGGTTACAGCAAAACATGTCTTTCGTTATCTTAAAGGTACAGCAGATAAACAACTGTGTTTCAGAAAGAGCAGTGAGGGTCTAGGACTTAAAGCCTACAGTGATGCAGACTGGGCAGCTGACACCACAGATAGAAGGAGTACCACAGGATATTGTGTGAGTTTGAACACTGGTTTCGTGGAAAACAAAGAAGCAGCCCACAGTGGCACTATCAACTTGTGAAGCCGAATATATGGCCCTAGCTATGACCATACAGGAGTGTATTTATCTGGAACAACTGCTTGAAGGGATGGATACCTATGTATATAAGAAGACTGTTGTTTACGAGGACAACCAGGGAACCATTGCGATTGCTAGAAACCCTGTGTGCCGACAGAGATGTAACATGTCGATATAAAATATAATTTCATCAGATCTGTCATCAGAGAAGAAAGGATGACACTGATTTATTGTCCAATGGACGACATGGTAGCAGACGCTATGACGAAACCTGCTTCCAAATTGAAATTGAAGAGATTTGCAGAGGTCATGTTTGGTGTGTAAATATTGACTGCCATATTCTTTTTGATGTTTTTGGATTATATTATTTCCGTTGTAAAATGTTTTTCGGAGAAGTTACCCAGTATGCTAATACAACCCTAAGTGGGAGTGTTGAAGTCAGAGGTTCTAGGTAGGATTGTTAGTAACTGTCTAACTGCATATATATATATAACTGTTTCCACTAGAGGGCGCTCTAGGCGGAGCCACTCCAGACACCACCAGGTGGCGAGTATAAATAGAGATGTCTCCTCCTACTCTACCTCTCTCCCCCACCTACCTCTTACAGAGAGGAGGACTCATGTGTTACTGCTCATACCATGTGAATAAATAAACCACGCCAGTTAAAGGCTAAAGATAGAAACCATGCCTCTGGACCACATTATTGTCGCCCTATAGCCGGATTCTGTCAACAGAAATCAAATAAATTACGGTCAATGGTATTCCGTACAGAGTGAAATAAGTGAAAAACTGATTTGACTGTAAAACTGTATATAAATGGTTTACAATCAATCCAAAACATTTGCATTACTCGTGAACTGTTAATTTATGTAAACGTTTTTAGATGACGAGCAAACAGCGTTTCACATCTCATCCTCAGTCAGACAGTGGAGCAAACTGACCAGCATATCATCCTGACTTGATATTTCATTTCAGCGTGAAAAGGCCCTGTACGCAACATCGTTGTATGGATATGGTTAGTCTACGTTAATCAATACGCCCACTCACTCGCTTGTGTTCTGACATGGGCTCGGTTTGGCATTACACAGATTTATGACTTGGGTGCTGGGAGGGTATTGATTTTCCCCAATATTTCTGTGGGTGTGCATATGCAATTTTTTCTC
This sequence comes from Notolepis coatsorum, assembly GCF_963971535.1. Classification (NCBI taxonomy): domain Eukaryota; kingdom Metazoa; phylum Chordata; class Actinopteri; order Aulopiformes; family Paralepididae; genus Notolepis; species Notolepis coatsorum. Next base: position 107,076,018 of record NC_140169.1, on the reverse strand, counting down.
ATGTTATTGTAAGTATTAAATAACATATTTTATACATGTTAAATATGTGTAATTGGCAGACCATCTATTTCTATTGTTTATTTATTGTTTTGAGTAAGAAAATTAAATGTTCTTCTCCCTGCTCCTTTTCACTCATGGAATGTGCAAATTGGGAGGTGCTTTTATCATGAAATGCTGGTGTGTGGAGCTGTGCATTGCCATGAATGGAACCAATACAAAATGTATTGAATTAAATATGTGCACGAGTGATTGGGAGAGAGATGGAGAGGAACTTGACTCATTGTTAGCATGGCTATTTTTTCACCTGCCATGATGATGTTGATATTGTATGATACTGTATTTTGTCACAAAATACAAGACAAGACTGGTGTTTGTGAAGTCTTGGTGAGTTATTGATTTCCTTAGGCAACCCATATGTTGTCTGTTGTCTCCACTTATGTCATGCTTTTGACATTAATTTAGACTGTAAGACATGTTGCATAGGAGAATAAGGGAGAGAGAGAGGCTGAGTATGAGGTAAAGTACTGTACTTTTAAAACACACTGTGCATGCACCTTTGGTGTGCCCTTTATATAAGTTGCAAAAATTTAGGTCGGATCATCGGATACTCTTTGTAGCTCAAGAAACAGTAACAGTATTTATGCTCATATTAGTGCAACAGTTTTTTTAAGTATCCCTAAAGTTCAAATCAAACCTCCAACGGCACTATGTGTTCTTGGGAAATACGACAAGCTGTAAATAGTAAAAGATAATTGCATTTACATAATGTGCCTTAAAATACCAAGAACTTATGAAAACCAGTGTCTCTAGAGGCAGTCATGTTCCCT